>NW_015164683.1:575315-637623 GCF_001447785.1 Gekko japonicus
CTTTCTCGATTTCCCTACCAGTAAAAAATGTCTCTTTCCAGTACTTTCTCAGTTTTTGGAGTACTGGCTCACTCTGTTCAAGTACAAGTTTATCATGGTGGACTTCTTTTTGGCTTTCTGGGTCTATAGTATTCCTTGTTGCTTCATTTAAACAAATCACTTGCTCATTTTTACCTTCATGTTCTGTTGTAAGAAGAACAGTAGAAATGTGCAGCATATTTCCTTGAGAGAGCTCAGAGTCTATTTCTTCTTCCTCTCCCTGTTCAGCTTGCCTAGATTCTTGCTCTTTTTCCACTCCAATAGGCGAGTTCTGCAATTTCTCCAGTAATCATTTAAAGGCCACTCTAATTGCAAGTTGTATCTCTTCCACTAAGTTTTTTTAAATTGTTCACAAGTAAGGTGAGAAATTTCTTCAGTTCCCTCTATATATTCCTTTCTGAAGCCATTTTTCTTCTCCACCCACTCCAATTATAACAGCTTCATCCCTTTTCTTTTTATTAGATGCTCCTCCAGTATATTGGGACAATTCAAAAGGGGGTTTTAACAACTTGAAACCATCAAACAAAACGTTGCAAATAGGATTACTCACTCTCTTCTCTGTTTTCCTTTTATGTTCGTTGTGTTGTAATAATTTGATCTTTAAAATGGCTGGTCGCAGCTAGAAAAAACATGAGAGCCATGTTTTTTTCCATCGATCGCTCCTGCTTCAGAACAAAAATGGCAGCACCCCTGCATTTGCCAAGTGCAGTAGTGCCCGAAAAATCTCTCTGAAACCCAACCTCCCTCCAGGAAGTCAGGCAGAGCCCACCCATGCGTCTGGGGGGCCCCAAAGGGATGAAAGAGGACCTGGCGCCTCGGGAGCATCCCGAGAAGCGCCTGCTCACAGCGCCATACCAGATCTGGATCCTCTTCCTCTGTTCTTCTTGTGCCCCCTGTGTATTTTTCTGTTGTTCCCATTGGTCATATTGCAAAATCTTCTCCCAATCCAGTTTCCACATCTACAGCAACCCTTTTATGTTTTCCAAATTATTATGTTAGCCACAATACAGTAAATCACACGAGGCAGAGCACAACATCTGCACTCTTCTTGCTAGGTGCAGGATGCAACCCTAGTCCAACACTGTTTGTTCTTTGCAAAACTCCAGTTAATGCAAAAGTATACATATTCTCATTCATGTGAGTTAAATTTTGATTCTGTCCAGAAATAATTATTTTACTATATATAAAAGGCAGTCTGCCACTAAGATATACAGTATCCTCAAGTGTTGTGTACAGACTCTTAACTGCAAGGTTTTTGCAATATCCATGAAGTAATGACATAATACCTTGCTTTGTGATATTGCATTATTTCATTGGTTAGCTTACCTCATTTTACACATTCATTTACTGGCACAGAAAGGCTTGCTAGAACAGCATTTATTCCAAATGATTATTAAAATGTGAAAGTGATAGCTGAGTTCAGGAAGATGCATGAGAGGAATCAGGAGTCCTGGTAGAGATGCAGCTTGGGTTGCCAGCTCTGGGTTGAGAAATACCTTGAGATTTTGGGGGTGTAACCTGGAGAGGGTGGGGCTTTGAGGAGGGGAGGGACTTTACCAGGGTATAGTGCCATAGAGTCCACCTTCCAAAGTAGCCATTGTCTCCAGAGAAACAAATTTCTATTGTCCGGAGATCAGTTTTAATAGTGGGAGATCTCCAGCCCCCACCAAGAGGTTGGCAAACCTAGATACAGCAGACAACCATGCCTTCCTGGTAGCCAGCTTTGAAGGAGACTATGATGCGGTTAGTGCTGCAGCCCAGAAAAACACTCTTCTGGTTGGGAATTTGCTCACAAGCCAAGGCCTAAATGAGAAAGTGGGGGTGAGATGGGAAAGAACAGGAAACTGATGTAGCTTGGACAGCCACCTATAGGAAGCTGAAGATGAAAAAAAGTTAAGGAAAACATAACATCTCTTTGAATCAGAGAAAGGCCAGAATCAAGGAGTGGAAGCAGCACAGATCAGATTCAGCCTTTCACCCTTCTTTGCAGGCTTGACCTGCATTACGGTTGCCAACCTCCAAGTGGGGCCTGGAGATCTCCCAGAATTATAAATGATCTCCAGAGGGCACAGAGCAATTCCCTGAAGAAAATAGCTGCTTTGGAGGGTGGACTTTATGGCATTAGACCTTGCCAAGGCCCCTCCCTTCCCCAAACTCTACCCGAGATCTCTAGGAATTTTCCAACCTGGCCACAGAGTCATGACTTGAGGTAGTTAGGAGAGTCACTTATGGAAGCAGAGGAGGTACAAGATATCTCTTCCTCTCTTTGTACACTTTCTAATTCTGGGATATTTTCTTGATACTCTGGATGTTTTCTGCACTGGTAGATTTTTAAACAATGGGTAATTGAAATTAGTTTTAAAGAGAAGAGATATAACAAAAACAAACGGAAATGACTGGTTTTGGAGCAGAATCTTGCTGTTCTAATTATCAGATTTACTGGGAAGAAAAAAGAACAAAAATTGAAAATAATTCCATTGTCATTGGCAGAATGAGTTGTTAGATCTCTGCAGCATAAATACATTTAATATACACCTTAACTTAAAAACAATATTTCTTATAACTGTGAAAGATTGAGGTTTTTAAAAGCAACCCATTTTCTTTCCCCTAATTTTTAACAGGTAGTGATGCTACTACAATGGTTAGTTGCCTACACATCTTAGCTCAAACACTAGATACAAGGTAAGCATACCCGTTTATTCCTTTATTCCATTAATGTAAACAATATGTAGCTCAAATCATTCTATGAGAGCAGAGAGTATTTTGGGTTGAGGTGGGAGGCACTCTGTTGAAGGAAGCCATTAATAAAAATACTCCATGGAATCCAATCCATTGTGTAGATATATGTCAATGATCAATATTAAAATTAAAGGAAAACACTTATTTTCTAGTATAGGAGGAGCTACAAGTAATGAGAGATCTATGACTGGAACTGCTGGAAGGAAAGGGCTATAGATCAGTGGTGCATCACATGTTTTTGTGCAAAAGATCCCAGGTTCAATCCAGTTGAAAGGATCTCAGCAGATGTTGAGGAAAAAACTTTATCTTCCTAAGAGAGCATTTTGCAATTAATATTCCACTTCAGACACCAAGGGGAGGCTCAAGTGACTGAAAGATTCTCCTTATGAAAACTTTGCTGCACTTAGCAAACCAGATGTCAAGGAGCTATACCTCTTCTTGCAGTCATCTAATTTTCTGTGTGGTGGGAGGCTTTTTGTTTTTTGTTTTTGTATCATATGAGGTCTCACCTGGAGTCTGAACTGAAACAGTTTTATATGTGCTAGATTTGGTTTAGGAACACATCCGTAACTGAAAGCCACCATTAAATCTGAGCATCAATTGATATTTTAATATCTGAATTTAAAATCACCTGTTTCAAGTTTTAAGTGTAAATAATGTGACAATCTAAATATATGCCAAAAACTAAAAATAATAAGAATAACATGAATAAGAATGGATATATTATGGAAGTATATTCCCATTTGATTTCTAAGTAACATTAAAAAACAAACAAACTTGTTTTTGTAGAACCGTCATGAAATCAGGCTCAGAGCTGGTTAAAGCGGGATTGCGTGCTTTCTTTGAAAATGCAGCTGAAGATCTGGAGAAAACATCAGAAAATCTTAAACTGGGAAAATTTACACATTCCCGAACACAAATTAAAGGAGTCTCACAGAACATCAACTACACTACAGTAGCATTGTTACCTATCTTAACATCATTTTTTGACCATGTTGCTCAGCATCATTTTGGCACTGACTTGCTTTGTAAGTTGTCTTCTTTTATAATATATTGGAAAAAGATTTGAATTGCAACAGTGTATGTTCTTCCAGTAATGAATCATTCCCTTCATTCTCTCTTATTTTCTTCTGGTGTACAATGAGAGCAAAACCTGATATTAGCTGCATTGTAATTATTTGTAAATTATATAAAAATATGTTAGCAAAACATTACATAGGTTGCTCTACATGGAGGTTTTGCTCTGTTTTGGCATTCAAATTGGAGATTGTTTTTAGGAGCATACACACAAGGTTGTCCTCTAATCATCTATTTTCTGGGTTTTCTTCTGCTTTGGTGCTATCTTTCCCAGACCATCTTTACACACTGTATGGACAGGAAGGTGTGCATTTTTAAGGTCCTGCCCACACTGGTGTCATTTCCCTTGACTCAGATATATCTCTGCAGCAAAAGGGCCTGGAGACTTTTTTCCAAATGAAAATTCAGAGGAGCTACTAGATCATGATAATAGAGTGGTTAAGCATTCTTGCACTGTAGTGATCTAGCAGCTGGCAGTTTTTTTAAAAAAAGAGCTCAAAATGCCCTCCAGTGGGGGAGTGGTGGAATGGTGTCAGGAGGGGGGAGACTGCTGGTTGGATGCTTAGTTTCCATTTACAGTTTCCATGGGTACAAGCTATCCTTGGCAACCCCTCATCCTCCAGGAACAGTATTTCAGGGGGTGATGGGCTGCTGCAGGAGGTAGGAGTTGGTAAAAATCACTTGTCTCCATGCGGCCATGGAAAGCTATGTGAGGGCCAAGCCAATATATTAAACAGTTGGCCATAATGTGGTAGATTGCATTAAAAATTGTTTAGAAGATTATTGATTGAACAATATTTCTCTTCTTTTTCAGTAGGTGATGTCCAAGTTTCATGTTACAGAATTCTTTGTAGCCTATACTCTCTTGGGACTGGAAAGAACATCTATGTTGAAAGGTAATTAATAGGAAAAGATTTAATATTAGTAAGAATGATAAGAGTAGTTATGCAGCCAAATTTTAGAACTGGGGGAATTACTACTATTAAATGCCCTAGTTCAGAATTTATGGATTGCTTATTAGCTGAGTCCAAGTAATCCAAATTTCAGGCTGAGCTCATAATCACTTTGGCCACAAACCAAGACAAAGAGTCATCCGTAGGTGGCACACATGCCTTCTGCAGCATGTGGGGTTGATGTAGGGTCAGCAAGGGATCCACTACTGACCAGATTTTATGAAACTGGGATGGAATGTGGTCATTTTGTTGAGGAACAAACCAAGCAGCAGGAAGTGGGGAAGGAGACCCAGGGGCAGGAGGTGGCAGCAGCTGCAAGTAGAAATGATTGAGGAAGTCCAAAAAGGAGAAGGGAAGCTGTAGGGAGAGAAGAGTCAGGAAGGGGATCATTTCACAGGTGTCCCTTTTGGAGAGGCTAGTCAGGCCAGGATCTATGAAGCCATCAGACTATACAGTTTGCTTGGTTGCCAGCCTTTAATCCACCATTAAAGGGGGAGAATCCATTAAATAGGGTTATCCTCCCAAAGAATAAAAAGAGGATCTGAAGCATTGTGTCCTTTTTTTGTGTGTTTTTAAACAAAAACATATATATCTATAAAATAAGTGTCAGGTTTTAAAGCATGGATGAAAAAGCAGCAGACACTTTTTGCATCATTTCAGTCTCTCTCTCTCTAGTTGATTCTGCCTCCTCTTTTAAGCTAAAAGTTCATGAAAACTTTCCAGAAAGCTTCACAGAACAACATGCTAGGATGCTGTGGCTCCATTAAGAACATAAGAGAAGCCAATGTTGGTTCAGGCCAGTGGCGCATCCAGTCCAACACTCTGTCACACAGTGGCCAAAAATACCAGGTGCCATCAGGAGGTCCAGCAGTGTGGCCAGGACACTAGAAGCCCTCCCACTGTTGCTCCCCCAGCACCAAGAATATAGAGCATCACTTGTCCCAGCCTGAGAGTTCCTATCTATACCTTGTGGCTAATAGCCACTGATGGACCTCTGCTCCATATAGGGTTACCAGCCTCCAGGTGGGCAACAAACACATCGAGAACACGGCAAGGTTAGACAAACCTAAAGAAACACCATGTTAGAACAAAATACACTCTACTAATATGCCCTTGTGTCTTCATATATTGATTTACATAATGAATGTGTATAAGATATACTAGGGCCTCTATTGTATGTAAATCAATATATGAAGACGCAAGTGCATATTAGTAGAGTGTGTTTTGTTCTAACACAGTGTTTCTTTAGGTTTGTCTAGCCTCCAGGTGGGGCCTGGAGATCTCCTGCTTTTACAACTGATCCTCAGCTGACAGAGATCAGTTCCCCTGGAGAAAATGGCTGCTTTGAAGGGTGGACACTATGGCATTGTACCATGCTGAGGCCCCTCCACTCCCCAAACCCTGCCCTCTCCCGCATCCACCCCCAAAGTTTCCAGGTAGTTTCCAACCCAGACCTGGCAACCCTAGCTCCATATGTTTATCCAATTCCCTCTTGAAGGTGTCCATGCTTGTAGCTGCCACTACCTTCCATGGCAGTGAATTCCATGTGTTAATCACTCTTCCTTTTATCCATTCTAACCCAACTTCTCACCAATTTCATTGAGTGCCCATGATTTCTTATATTGTGAGAAAGGGAGAAAAGTACTTATTTCTCTACCTGCTCTATCCCATGCATAATTTAAATTGGCACAAACCATTTTAGCAGACAAGATTAGTTCCTTTGCACAAGACAAGACCTCCAAAAACTCCATAGTCTGTATTTTCAGAAATGCCAAGCAAGGCCGTTATATATGATAGAAACACCCAAGTCCTCAAAAAACAGTCAGGACATCATGGATGTTCTAAGATGTCACACTATGGCCAACCATGACAATCAGTACCAGGTGCTTGCCTAGAATGTGAAGAAAAGGTAGCATGAGTTGCAGTAGGAGGAAGAAAATGCAGAGGGCTGTGCTTGGTACAAGAACACAACAGCAATTGGTTAGGTATCTATAACAACTGCAGGAGCCCAGTAATAGCATTCTAAAATGACTGACCTATAATAGAGGCAACTCCTGCAGCAGCTGTGAGGAAGAGTAAAGGCCAGTTGTTGGAGAAGCTAGAATTAGGACTGGGAAGGGGGTTCATTCCAAGTGATTAGCAGTGGCCCTCTAAATGTGGGAGCGAGGACAGTTCATTGATACTTCTGGTGCCCTATAACCTTCACAACCTAGTTCCAGTCCGATAGCAGATAACAGCTGGAAATGTTGCTGTGCATTGTGACAAGGAAGGCCAATGGGAAATGCCCAAGGAGTTTACCAGATCTACTGAGCCTTATGGAGTGGGAAGCACAGATCACTCCCTCATATAGAGGCCCCGGTCACACGTAAAGGTTTGGCCCAGGAGAGGGATGGATTGGGGGCACAGCAAATGGGCGCAATCTCACCGCAACATCTGGGAAGCGGTGCGCACCTTTCCCCGATCCGTCCCAACCCCCGAAAAGGCGCAGCAAAAATAACCACCTACAGAGGTGGTTCTTCCAGCGCGGCCGCATCAAGACCGGCCGTGGGATCGCCGGCGCGTCCTTCTTCCGGCGCATCCCTGGCTCCTGGCTGAACTGCACATGCTCAGACATGCGCAGTTCAGCAGTCTCCCATTCCCCACTGTCACTTTCCCCGGCATCTGATCATGCTAGGGAGGGAATGCGCCGCGGCTCAGAGGATCAATGTGATCCCGCCGCTGTGTGTTTCTTTTGGTGCAGCTTTATAAAGCCGCACTTTCGCCCGTTCCTTTCCCCCCATGTGGGAGGGACCATAGTAGACTTTTTAAATTGACAGTATGTTAATTATGTCATTCACAGGCAACGTCCAGCTCTTGGTGAGTGCTTAGCTTCCCTTGCAGCAGCAATTCCAGTAGCCTTTCTCGAACCTTCTCTCAATCTTTACAATCCACTTTCTGTCTTCAACACAAAATCTTCCAGAGAGAGAGCTCGTAAGTATTGATTCAGAAAAATATAGTGTTTCACATTTGAATAAGAATTTGCTCCTTCCTTGTCCATTTCCAGACTTCTTAATACTTTGTGCAAATTTGTTTGACTGGAATTCTTGTAAAACTGTACTTGAATGAAAATACATCTCAGAGTACCTCTGCTTAACAAAATGCATTGGAAAGCACATGTGTTAGAACATGTAATTAGACCTTGTCTTGAATCAAAAGCAAACATTGCAGTGTGAGGCTCCTCCCTCTCCAGCTCCACTAGGTTGGCCTCAGCCATCTTGCTGGGGGTCTCTGGCAGGTCTCCCCAGGCCTCAGGATGGGGAAGGGGGTTATACTGCCTTATTCTTTCTCCTTTCTCCAGGACCACAGCTCTTTCAACATCAGAGCTGCATCCTCCTCTCCTCCTTGGCCTTTCCCAGGAACCTGGTTTTAAAGGTCCAAATAGCCCTGGCCCTCCCCTGGGCATATCTAGCCTCCCTTTGATGGAGGGCAGTGATTCACTCCTTCCCTGTCCTTCCTTCTGGGCTGCTGGATAACTCTTCCCCCTCCCAGCTGTCCTCCTTCCTGCCCTATTGGTTATGCCAGTGCTTGGGTGGGATAGGCTGCCAGGGCTGAGTCCCCACCCCTGCTTTTCCATGGCCCTTTTAAGCTCAGCTATGTGGTCCTGGGCTGCTTGTGGCTTAGTTGCCCTTGTGCAGGCTTCTCTGGCCCTGCCCAGGTTTCTGTCCTGGCTTGCCTTTGTGCAGGCCACTCTGCCCCTGCTCTGGCTTCTGCTGAGGCTTTGGAGCTTGCCGTCTTCTCTGGGTGACTCCACTGTTGGGTCCCAGCTGGTTCTTCCTCCTGCATCTGGAGCTGTGGTGCCAATTAAGGGCCCTGCTGTCTCCTAGGAGGCTGCCAGACTCTGTCAATGTGGGTGGGGGCTGCTGGGACCTCTGTCTCTCATGGCAGCAGTGAAGGATATGATCCTGAGTCCAGCAGCATCTCTGGATATACAAGCTGACAGAGTTCATAATCTGAGCATGAGAATATAAACGATGTTACGTTGTATGTATTATATTATATAACCAGGTGTATTTCGAATGGTATCAGAGGGGATGTAACATCCCAGGAGCAAGTAGTCCTGGCATACGTAGTTTCCAAAGCACCTGATCCCCATTCTAAAGACTTGTGTTCATAAGAACTGCCTTACAGTTATTCTGGTGCCTCAGAATTAAAATGTACAGGCATTTTGAAGGACTGAGGGGAAGCATAATAGGTAACTAGATAACAATTAGCTGTGGGTCTTGGGCTCAGTGTATGCCTACGAATTAGTCATTTTACCTCCTGGTTTCAGGAGCCAGTTTAGCTATGCTTTTTATATGGATTACTGTAACCTTTATTCTAGCAAAGACTATCTTGTATAAGGAAGCTAGGAATTTCATTACCATTAAATATCCAAACACTTGCCCAGTACTAGTTCATCACAAGTACTTTTAATCTTTCTGGGACATCTATGAACAGCTACAAATTATAAGTATTTAAATGAGAATGCTTTCTTTTGATTTCCTGTATCGATTTACTATATGGTCTCAGTGGCTCAAAATTTATCATACAGCAGAGCTATGTTCTAATGTTGCAGAAGGCCCCATGGGACTCATGAAGCTGGGCTAGAAATGAAGTATGATTCATTCAGTGACCATTGCACTAAGCATCTCCCACATATTTCTATTATAATCCACAGCAGAATTTTGAGTTGTGAGTAGTTTTTAATCTCTTGAATCCACCCCTCCCCCTTCCACTGTAGCCCAAAAGGCCACCTGAAATGCTGCCACTAAGGGACAGGGGACTCCAGGAACAAAATGAGAGAGCATTCAGAGGTCTGCAGCAAGGAGGAGGAGTCAATAAAAGTCATCCTCTACCTTCCATCCATGGAAGCCCTCTTTTGGATCCAAGTTGTAGATTCAAATCCTCATTTGTATGTTAAGATTAGATCTAGTTCTCATAAATAGTATGTTTCTGGATTTTATCACTATAGACTTTAGTTACCACATTCATTGTTCCAACATATTTGATACGGTAGCATTTTATGGCTGTCATGAGTAGAATATTATATATATTTTGAGAGTAGTCCTTTTAATGATCTATTGTAATTTTTTATGAGTTGTTCAAATGAAGTTAGGGGTCAAGAGGTAACTAGTTTTACTGTTGGATCTCTTAACATTTGAATTACCTATGAACAGCTAAACCAAGGAATCTTACTCCCCAATTTATTTTCAAGTTGCTTCTCAGGAAACATGGCAGAAAATCTGGACATCACCCTGTCTAATTTCTAATATATTTACAGTAAAATTTCAAGCCTTTAAAATTATGTCCAGATGGTACCTCCCTCCGAGCCGCCTACACAAATTCAAATACTCATCAAGTCAAAATTGTTGGAAACTTTGTGGGAGGAAAGGTGATTTCCTATATTGGTGGTGGGAATGTAAGCCTATTAAAGCCTTCTGGACAAAAATCCTACAGGAAATCTTTAAAATTACTGGTTTGAATTTACCAGTTTCTCCTAAATCTGTGCTGCTTGGGTTCTGGACAGATCCTTCTTGTAATAAAAGGGAAAAACAGATTATTTCAATGTTATTGACCACTGCAAGAACATTATTAGCATCAAAACGGAAAAGCTCACCTTTGTTGTCAGAATGGAGAGAGAAATTATGGGAGTATTTCATTCTAAGTAAGATTTCAATGTACTCTAAGCCTTACACTCTAGACAATGCTTACATGAAAATGGTAGAGATTTGGTACCTCATAGTTCAGTATTTAATGGAAAATAACACCTTGCCAAAACATAACTTGGGGATACTAAATAGTATTGTAGTATACTAAATAGAGTTTGATTTATAAGTGATTAATTTTATACATTTATACATTTGTCACTGTGTTGTGTAATTTGACTAGATTTGTGTTTATGATATTCATATATTATATTTCTGCAAACCAAATAAATATTTTTATATTTAAAAAACTCTTTAGACTTTAGTTGCTAGCTGACATAACAGAACAGTCCTCCATTCAAAAATCCTACCTGCACTTTGAAGACTGTAATGGCAAGGAGAAGGCTAGGCTAGAATCTTTCTCTGCAACATTTAATTCCCATTTTGAAGGAGCATAAATTTATGCAGTGTTCCTCTAGCAGTCTGAAATGGTAAAGTCAAGAAAGAGGGTTGTTATCACTTCTGCTATTAAATGGTATGGATTGATTAAAATCTCTGTATATTATGCAACCTAAGAACGCATTGCTGTTGAACAGTAGAGGGAACCAGTGAATCATGTTTGTAGCCACAGTGAATCTACCTTAACCTGAACAAGAAAGGGGGGAATGAATACACTTACAAGGGTAAAAATAAAAATATTTAAATTGTGTTTTAACTGTTCAAAGATTATTTAGCCTATTAAATTGTCATGTATCGTTATAATAAGTTATAGGTATGCCTGAAACGGTAGAAGAAATGTGTCCAGAAATTCCTCACTTGGATGGCTTAATGAAAGAAATAAACAGTTTGGCAGAGTCTGGAGCCAGATACACTGAAATGCCACATGTGATTGAGGTGATTTTGCCCATGCTGTGCAACTATCTGTCATACTGGTGGGAAAGGGGGCCTGAAAACATTCCTGAAAGTGCTGGCCCCTTCTGCACAATGGTGACCTCTGAACATCTCAGCATAATTCTGGGAAACATTTTGAAAATCATCAACAACAATCTGGGGATAGATGAAGCATCCTGGATGAAGAGAATAGCAGGTATCTATGTAAAAATGTTTTTTCCCCTATTACATTTCTTAGCACTAACAAAACATTAATTCACTGGCAATGGTAGGAGAGCAAGACTCTTTGGTATTGCCCCCTCCTTCTGGAGCAAGAGGCAGAGCCAGTTTGTAAATGACAACTCCTCCACTGGTGAGGGCTTCTTCTTCCCAGACCAGTCATGCTTTGTACCAGGGAACCAATGTCTAGGCTGAACTTTCTCTGGAACACAGCATAATGTAGCTTGTGTCCTAGAGCCAAATGGGGGGGTCTTTTATTTCTTTTTGATGTTGCTTTTGATTTTGCCATACATTCCTTCCCTCCACCAAAGGCATAATAAAATGTGATAGATAATAAATGTCTCAGGAGTAACACAAGCCCCACACAACTAAGGAGGCAAAGCCCTTGGTTTCCCTATGGGACTGCCATCTCTGCAGTAAGCCAGTACCAGAGGAAGCTGGGTACCCAGTGTTAGGCAGCGGTGCTTTGGTGCCAGTGGGACATAGGTCCGGAATATAATAGTACAGCATGGCCAAGATAGAATGCTTTCAGCTATGGCTAAGCAGGCAGGGGTGAAGGAACCTCTTGGCATGTCCCAGTTCAAGTGAAGAAGTAGGAAAATCATAGACTTACAAAAAACACAAGGGAAACATTCCAAAGGCAAATCCATACATATAAAGCATAAGATATACCATAGCCTATATTCTAGTTTTGGTACTAATAATACAAGACTGGTAATCTAATAATCAGTCATCAAGTAATGAAAACAACCCAGATTCCAGTGTTCTTTCTGTCCTGAAGGAACTCTTAAAACAGAACATCAAAGGATACCAGAGTGCCGTGTATCCATCAAAGTCTTCCCAATATTTCCCCCCCTCAGACTCTTGAATACAGAAAAATATAGTTTGTATCTTGAAGATCTCAAGCAACAAGGGAATATGGGAACATATCCTTCCTGTAAAAGAAAGCTAGGGACAATCAAAACCCTGCTCTCCCCTTTCATGAATCTTTTGACAGGTGGTCAAGGCAGGGTGGGACAGCTGAGCACAGTCAAAGACAATAAACCAGTGAATCGGCAAGTTACCATCAAATGATGGAGTTTCAAGATGCTTTCCATAAACACTCTAGTTGCAGCCCTTTTATCTTCAGCTGTAATTCCCTCAGAAGGTAAAGCAAGGCCCAGGGTGGTATGCGGAGCACTAAAAAGGAGGGCCCATGAATGCAGTTACTGAAGAAAATATTTGAGTGAATAGTGCCTCCCCTTAAATCATCTGTTGTAAACCCACTGTTTGGTCAGACAATTTATTTGTGAGAGGAGGAACTGACCTTCTGACATGCAACTCCCTTAAGCAGTGCAAGACTGGCTGAAGAAGAACTTCCAGCTTGGCCCCATAGTCATGGGTTCTGAAATGGCAAGCAGAAGCATACAGGTTTGATACCATAGCATGAACCCATTGTTGCAGGCAAGGTTAGGGAGCACTTCCTTTGTGGGAAGCAAACTGTTTGAATAGACTCACAATTTCGCCCCTCTTGCCTCCATGAAAGAAAGCAAAATCCAAGCAATTGTTTTGTTCCTCTTAACAAGTGCAAAGACCTGGACACTGTAATAACTCTAGTACTAGTGGGTAGCAATCTCTGCCCAAAGGAGGACATGGAATTCCTTGTGTGGTACCTCATCCAAATGAACCAAAGCCATCAGCAGCTGTTCCAATGTGCAGAGGTCGCTAACTGCTAGTCTTCTGTGACTAAACAAACTGGCAATCAGGGAGATGGTGGCACTGAGGTATATGCCCTGAAGATTATCAGGAATCGTAGGAACAGGTTCAGAATGTTACCAGAGTTCAGGAACAAGGAAAAACATATCCCCACAAGATGGTTTAGCATCTCTTGGATATAAAGGCCAATGAATTTGTCCCAAAGGAAATTAGGATTTGAGGGGAAGGGTTATAGTGTCAAAAAGAAATGGGGCATTGGGACAATTCTAGATCTCACATGATTAAAGTTCTTTGTGAAGTTATAATTCAAGGTGGAAATGCTGAAGCCTATTTTGCCAGCCTTATAACTTCATGGCTTTTACAGGCCTTAAAGAAGCATATCTTCACATACCCATCTCACAGGAATTTCTTAGAGCTGACTATAGCCACTCAAGATACTGTCCTTTGGACTTACCATAGCATCTAGGGTTTTCACCAAGAACTTGATGGCAAATTAAGGCACCAGGGGAAAAAAATTCTGTATCTGAGTGATGTTTTGGTTTCTTATGTCTGACTCACCTACTGGAACATCTAGGGGAATTCCATTAAGGAATACATGCATGTACTGCATGTTCCTGTCATGGGAGAGAAGGAAGAAGGTAGACAAGCTGACAAAGAATGTGCAGGCATGGCAACAGGAGGTCCTCATTAATTTAGTGCTACTAGTAGGAATGACGCTATCATGCCAAATTCCATGCAAGGTAACTCCAAAACCACCTCCTTCCATTTCAGAAGGAGATTGCTCTGCTGTCAAATAGGAAGATCACCATATCAGATGAAATAAAGAGTGGCAAGAGAAAGATAGACTGCAGCAGGAGTTTGGAGACATTTCTCAAGATAATAGTTATAGACTTGGAAGCTTAGGGGGACAGGGAAAAACACAGTTATTAGCTCTTCATTGGAAAAACAGTCACATTATCAAGTGGGGAGGGAAACATTGCTCTCATTTGCAGCTGGTGTGGCTTTTGAATGCTCTAGCAGAACAATTGAAGACCAAGAATGGACATTTCTCCTCTATTGGATTAATCAGGAATTTTCTTAGCTTGAATTCTTGTTCTCAGGAGTGGCATTCAGTGCTTATCTGTTCAAGCAGTATTTTTATGTTTTATGTTTTTAGGCTAGATTTGTGAGAGGTATTTTGGGACATCAGGGACCAATGCCTTGCTCTTCTTGCTTTTTTTGTGTTAATTGTTTAAATATTGTTACAGTAGCTTTGCAGTTGTGGTGGGATTGTTCCTGCTGTTTTCAATCTAGCCTGAGGAGGAGGAGTCCCTCACCTGTGGAGGACTCATCATTCAAAAGCTGATCCTACCTCCCATTCCAGAAGGAGGAGGTTGCTCCAAAAGGTCTAAAATATCTTCCTGTATCTCCTTAGGAGAGAAATCCACAGTAAGAAAATTCTTACTTTGTCTTTATGATACCTTCCACTCACATTGAGGTTTACATTTTAAAAGTAACTAAATTTATTAAATTGGCACTAAGTATAGATCTGATAATATATGGAATCTCTTCAAAGAAAGTTTATTTATATTATTTATTTATTCATGCCCCACATTTCTCCCCTAATAGGGACACATAGCAGCTTACAATATTCTCCTCTCCTCCAATTTATCCTCACAACAGCCCTGTGAGGTAGGTTAGGCTGAGATAATGTGACTGGCCCAGCAAGTTTCCATGGCGTGAGTGGGAATTCGAACTTGGATCTCTCTCATCCTAGCCCAACACTTTTAGCCACTACACAACACTGGCTGTCCTATTTATTAAATATTTATATGCTGTGTTTCCTTTTGACCACAAAAAGTGACGTATTAGTGGCTTTTTTCACTATATAACATAAAATAATGATTTTGAGAATCAGTTTGATGTCATCATTAGAAAGTCAGAATATGGCTGTGGAGATCCAGATGCAATTGCTTATTCATGAAGTTCACTTGATGACCCCTGGGTCAGACACAAACTCTTAGCCTGACTTACCTCATGGAGTTGTTATGAGAACAAAATGTAAGTTGGTGAGAGGATAAAATGGAGTGCTGGGAGAAGCATGTATGTTCTCAGAGGTTCTTGAAGGAAGAATGGGTAAAAAAGTAAAATATAATTTACTCTCTCACCCTCCCACATGTGATATGCTTTGATTAATGCTTAAAGACAAGCTTTAAAAGGAAGGATCAAAACTACTGCTCTTCCCTGTCATTTTTTAAATGGAAATGAAATTTTACATCTGCAGAGCTCGGGAGCAAAACATAACCACTTAATTAGGTACTTTAAGACTGCAATCCTAAAAATATTTTCCTGGGAATAAGCCTCATAAAATAAAATGAGATTTACTTTTCAGGAGACCTGTTTAGGAATGTTCCCATAAAGTACAAAACTAAGCAGAGTTATACACCCTTCAAGCCCATTGACTTCAAAGGATTGGAAGCACCCAATAATGACACAGTTAGGGTTGGCTGGTGATAGCTATATACAGTGGTTTATTTACAGAGATATGTACATACAGTCCATCAGCATTTGTAGACTCCAAATCATATGACAGTCCAGCAAAGTGCTCCGCATGTAATTCCATCCACCAGAGTGAATACCTACATACACACTGTATTCAATATATACAACACAGCACCAATCAGAGTCCAGTGCTGACTCATGGTGACATTAATTAGGCTGATGCAACCTAGATGCAATCCTAGACCTGGTGACCTGTCACATGACCTCTTACCTGTCACCTTAGATCAGGATGATCTACTTCAACCATACCAGGCTGCCATCTTGTCCATCATACCTTACAGTATGCCGTCATTACAAGGGTGTAACTGCGTTTACAATTGAACTGTCAATCTCTTAGAGACCCTATAACACTTATCTACCTACCTACGTTCCTTCCTTTCTCTGTTTCACTTAATTTATATCCTACCTTTCTCTCCAATAGGGACCCAAAGTGGATTACATCATTCTCCTTTCCTTCATATTGTCCTCACAATATGGCTAAGAGTGTGTGACTGGCCCAAAGTCACTCAGCAACCTTCCATGGCAGAACAGAGATTCAAAGTAGGCCTGTAGCCACAGGTGATGCTCCCTCATGAATCTGCCCTGTCCCCTCTTGGCCACCTCCCCTGCTGGTCCCAGGAGGGGAAGGACGCCTGGGGCAAGCAGCAAACCTTTCAAGGGAGGCAGCAACAAACTCTGTTACACAATCCTGGCTCTTAGTTGGAGATCATAAAAGGAATCTTTGCCACATCCCTGTTTTTGCAGCCTCCTGTGTTCCACAAAAGCTACTCCTGTTGGGGGATCATTGGGGATTCTGTAGGGTGCTGCATATACAACTAAAGGAGAAAGGTGGAATAAGTAGAAACAGCACACATATGTTCTTGCACAAATGAAACAAGAGATGACAGAGTGGGCTTTTCAGGAGGTGCAGAATAAAGAGGAAAATGACCAAGATCTTTCTGAAAATTGTTCTCCACTTGCATAGTTTGTGTACTGTACTCACAGTGTCTACTCATAGTATGTATTGTATACTCATAGGGTGTACTGTTACATATATTGGTTACAATGACTGGAGATATTTATGAGGAGTATTTGTGGCTTTTAGCACAGTACATCAGTTGTAGCAAGGATTCAGGAAAGGTTCTTTCCCCCCCTTTCCTCTTTCCTTGGGGGTTGTTATGAGGATAAAATGGAGGAGATGTATTAGTGGCTTTTTTAACTATATAACATATATATCTATAAAATAATGATTTTGAGAATCAGTTTTATGTCATCATTAGAAAGTCAGAATATGACTGAGGAGATCCAGATGCAATTGCTTATTCATGAAATGATAGGGGAGAAAGGTGGCGTATAAATAAAGATAAATACATTTAGTTAATTAATTAATTCACTCCCAGTATTCTGATTCCAGCCCAGTATTTACCCACTCTTCCTCCAAGGAACTCAGGTCTATTTGGAAGTAAGTTTGAAGTAATTTAATTAAGTTTACTTCCCAGAAAATTCCTTCAGGATTGCAGCCTATGGCCCCGGTCACACGGAGGGTTTTGGCCAAGGAGAGGGACGGATCGGGGGCACAGCAAACGAGTACGATCTCACCACAACATCTGGGAAGCACGCACACCCGTCCCCGATCCGGCCCTTCAGGCTGAAAACCCACAGTAAAAATGAACCACCCCCAGAGGAGGACTTACTAGGAACGCTGCATAAAGCGCGGCCGTGGGATCGTTGGCGCGCCCGCCATCCGGAGCAATCCAGGCTCCCGGCCAAACTGCACATGCGCACACATGCACAGTTCGGCTGCCTCGCTCCCCTTTCAGTGGCTCCCCCGGCCTCTGATCGTGCCGGGGAGGAAGTACATGGCGGCTTAGGGGATCTATGTGATCACGCCACCACGTGTCTCTTTTGGTGCGGCTTTAAAAAGCCGCACTTTGCCCGTGCTTTTCACCCCCGTGTGGCAGGGGCCTTCGTCACGCAACCCAAAGAAGGAAATATGCTAAGAGCTAAGAATCTTAGCTGAATGCATTTTGTTCCATGCATAGCAATGAATTTTCTCTGTCAGATAGATCCAGGTGGGTAGCCATGTTGGTCTGAAGTAGCAGAACAAAGTTTGAATCCAGTGGCACCTTTAAGACCAACAAAGTTTTATTCAAGGTATAAGCTTTCGTGTGCAAGCACACTTCTTCAGATAGGTTAGCTGTCAGATAGGTTAGCTGAAATAGAGAGGGTAAGGTTGTGTTTGTCTTGGCATGCTTGACTGAAACAATCTTGATAGTTTAAGTGTAGTGTTTAGTATATAAAATCTATAATGAACATTATTTACACTAACTCTTAATCCTGATGCAGGATCCCATAATAATATATATTATGTATATTATCTGTATATTATCATGTGTATTCAAGGAATGGTGGCCTTCACATATGATTGATGTTTTTTAAATTCTCCAAAACTTGGGGATATGCCAGTGAATGTTAATTGTCACATAAATGTGATTGCCAGAATTCACATTTGCTGTGAAGTGGGGAAAAACATATATATTTTTAGACATTCTCCAAGAGCGTTGATATCTTTCTGATCATAGTGATAAGGAATCACAACAGACAGGACTGACCCAAGCTCACAGTTCAGTACAGTTATAAAACTAGAACCAGCATGAATGCATTTATGTGTGTTATAAAATTTTGTGGTGTAACAAAATAATTGTTTTAAATGTATGCTTACATATACATATTTTGTATATAGTGTATGCTCAGCCAATCATTTGCAAAGCCAGGTCGGATCTCTTGAAAAGTCATTTTATTCCAACGCTGGAAAAGCTAAAGAAGAAGGCCATAAAAATAGTGATGGAGGAGGAACAACTGAAAGCAGACAGTAAAACTGATACCCAAGAAGCAGAACTCCTCATTCTAGATGAATTTGCTGTTCTTTGTCGAGACCTTTATGCTTTTTATCCCATGCTGATTCGCTACGTAGACAACAACAGGTAGGATAATCGGTTGACTTCAGTTGTTCATTTGGTTGGGCTGCCAGAACAGTAATGAATTTGAGTGATGAATTTGGCAACAGCCAAGGTGATATTACTGTTTCCAGATAAAAGATTAAGAAAGTGAAAGTTGTGTAACAAGAAATGCTATAAGAAACAAAATGATCAGAGTAGCTTTAAATCTGTGGTAAAGTTTGCATGATGAAAGAAAGAAAGAAATGCAATAAATATCAGTCACCTGCAGTCCTCAGGAGCAAATCCTTGTGCGACGTTAGAAAATATACCAAATAAATCAGCAACCGGTATCACATTAAAATGGGCCAAGGGAAAAAGGCAGTGATGATGGATGTAATAAACTAAAGTTACCTATTAAGAGCAAAAGGCAATGGTGGTTTGAACCCGAGGTGAAATGGAGGGCAAATATGTATAGCATCAAATGTAAACTGTGTAAGTCCAGTATTTCCAACTGGCTTTTCACCAGTACCTGAAAAAGGATGTTGAAAAGCACTTCTTATTGTCTTTTGCAATGCTACCAACCTACGAACAAGAATTATTGATAGACCATCTAGATCTCTTGATATCCACCTCAAAGGGTCTAAAATCTGATGCCAGGGAGAAGGAAATGGATGCTAGCTCTAATTCTGTAAAACCTTTGAAGACTCCAGGTGAAGGCACTTACTAGAACCAACTATAATAATTAACTCTAACCTAATTGTTCCATCTGATGATCCTGAATTATGTATGATAATGGATCTTCCCACCCTTCCCGGTGGAGAAAAGTGCTCCTGACTATCTTCGATACAGCATACCGGGACTATAAATAAGCCACTTGAAATTTTGTCATGGAACGTAGCCAGGTGGTCACACAGCCTCCATTCGTACATAGACGTTCCTTTTTTCCAGCATGACTTTGACATTATCATTTTACAGGAAACATGGTTGGCAGAAACTCTCCAACTAGATGGTTTTTGTTCCTATAATTTAGAGGCTGTTCTGGGAAAAGGCCCGGGAAGATTAATGGGAGGGCTGGGCATTTTCATTTCTGCTTAGGCTCACTATGTGTTGAAACCTCCTTTGGCTCATTTAGCTATGGCTTTATTGGTGAGATAGGAGAAGAGAAAGTTGATTATTATAAATGCATATCTCCCACCCCTAGCAAAAAAGTCACTCTTTGAGGAAAATTGGTCAGCACTTGATAATTTTATAACAGACATTTAACTCGAACATCTGGAAGCCCAAATTTTATTGGCAGGGGATTTAAATACTCATTTGGGACATAAGGGTGATTTTCTAGCAACTAAATTTAATTTTTTTTATTAGAGAATCAGGAACAGGAACCAGTTAGACTTTCTTTTATACGAACATCAAAATACCATTGTGCGAACTTTGCAGGCCTATGTTTGGCTAAACTAGCACCTAGAAGACAGCTCCATATTCTAAATGGGGCATATTATGGTGATTACCCAGATGAATACACTTTTTAGGCAGGAAAGAGAGTGAGTTCCATTGACTACATGTTGGTGTGTAACTCTCTACTACCTTTCTTCAAAACCTTCCAAGTACTTCCATACTTGGATGGTGATCACTTACCTTTATGTTTACAGGCTGTTCTTTCACTAAACCCAAACCAACAAGAGGATAAATATTTAACACGGGTAGAATTTATGGGGAAAAGACTAAGATGGGCCAACGAACTCAATTAAAAAATAAAAGAATTCCTAACTCCAGAAAATCTGCAGAAATATATGTCAGCATTTACAAACTCAAATGTGGACCAAGATCCATTAATAAACTATCAGGCTTTAATTCAGGTGCTTAACTCCATCTTGACTGCCTCGGCAGAGAATAGAACACATCAGCGTCATATGAATGTGTCCATGCAAAAAAGAGTTATATTGTTTATACTCCCTCTCTTTGAGTAATAACTGGGAGGGGATGGACAGAGGCACAAGTAGCTCTTGTGAACCAGAAAAAACTATATAGATGCATTATTCAAAGTAAAAAGAAAGAGCATACTTTGAAACTATAAGAGGAAATTATACAGGCTGTAAGACAAAATAACTCTGTCCTGTTCTGGAAATTAACTAATGCTAGGAGGTTTAAGAGGTCCTCACCCCTAGGTATATATATCTTGGCAGATAACTGGACTGGTTTTTTTCAATACCTCCATGATGTTCATATCCAGTCCACTTTCTTGGGAATTATAGTGAATCTCCCATTGTGGCTGCCAGTTAGCATGCAAGAAACTCATTTTGTGCTTTTAAAAAACAAAAGGCCCCTGGTTTAGATGGAATACCCCCTGAGGTGTTAAAAGAGAATGCAGATTGGTGGGCATAGTTTCTTGCAACTTTTTTCACCTATATAGATCAAACTGACCCAATTCCAAAGCAATGGGGGACTGCTATAGTTGTCCCTGTTTTTAAGAAGGGCAAGAAAAATGATCCAGCAAACTATAGGCCCATAAACCTTTTAAATATCATCAGTAAAAACCAGTAAAAATCAGTACAATGCCCTTCTAGATAAATTAGAATCATGTTTGGAACAGGAAGAAATTATTCCATTAGAACAAGCAGGTTTTAGAATAGAGAGGTCGATGTCAGAGCACTGCTTGGTGCTGCAACAGCTAATTGAAAAATACTCTGGAAAGGCCCAACCTCTTTATATGCAACTTGAAGGCAGATTTTGGTTCTGTTTCAAGACTGAGATTGTGGGGAAAACTAGAGCACTGACAAAAGATTGTTATATCTTGTCCATGGCCTCCATGAGGAGTCATGTCTCAGAATGAGATGCAATTCACAGGGTCTACCTACTGACCCAATAAAATCCTCTAAGGGAGTCAGGCAGGGTTGCCTTTTGGCTCCCACATTATTCAATTATTATATTAGTGATATGGTGAAACATACGACTGATATCAAATTCTAACCGCCAAACTTGCTTCTTGTCACCTACCATTACTGCTGTATGCAGATGATGTGGCCTTGTTATCTAGTATACCACTAGGTCTCTGTAGGGCGCTAGACAGTTTCGTAACATATTGCGGCAGTGAACATCTGGTGATTAAGTTTGATAAAACAAAAGTGATGGCATTTGGCAGATGACCTAAGAAGCATTCCTGGACTATGAAAGGGAATAAAATTGAACAAGTAAGTAAATTCATCTATCCGGGGGTGGCTATTCAGGACTCTGGAGCAAAATCTGCACAATACAACATGATGGTGGAGAGAGCTGAGGAAACTGTGCATGCTATTTTGAGATTTTTTCGATCCAAGGGAGGCTTATATGTTCCATCAGTATTGAAGCTGTTCCAGTTCCAAGTCATAGCACAGCACTTTTTTGGCTGCCATTTCTGCTACCAACATACATGCTCTCAAGAAGTTTCAGTCTAAATTGCTCAGGTGCAAGGCAGGAGAGTGGTCAAGAGGCAGTCCAAGGGTCAGGTATCCAGAAAGGGGATTCGTCAGTCCAAGAGTCAGGGGTCCAGAAGTCAGGTGGTCCAGTGTTCAGTCCAGGTTCAGAGTAACAGAGGTTCCAGTCAGCAAGTAGGTGGTAATTCAGCCATGGTATACGTTGCGTCCACAATAAGCAGCTTCCCCCATCCTGGATTTATAGCTGACTCTCCTTGGGCTGGTTAGCTGCTGCTAATTGTGGCACACATCCCTGCAAGTGCTCATCTGACGACAACGCTCTAAGCTCCACTGATGGTGATGGCACTCAAGGCTCCTAGTCCCTCCACTGGGGAGCCAATAAGCACCGTGGCGGGAGATTCAAACCCACCAATGGGGCTCAGGGGTGTGTCCCCAAGACTGTATATAGTTGGCCTGCCAGCCGTTAGTAGCATCTCTTGTTGTGTACCAATAAAATGTGCTATGCACTATGCCAGTCTTTGTCCTCCATCCATGCGGCAAACCCACTACACAATAATGGCGATGAGGATGGGATTCAGCCGCAAGTAACCGGGCCGTCGAGGAGGAACGAGAGCGCTCCGCAGCTGACCGATGAGCGATACAGCCGGAGAGGCCGCTTCTCCTCCACCAACTCTGACGCGCACAATGGCGACCGTGTCAGGGCTCGGCCTGCTGCCACCCTTCGACACAGCCCACCCGCAAGACTGGACCGTTTGGGTCAGAGGTGTCAAGTCTGCTCTGGTGTTCTACGAGGTCACGGACAAGGATAAAAAGCGAGGGTTCCTCCTGGCCTCCTGCGGCACCGCCGTCGTGTCCCTGGCCGAACGCTTGTTATCTCCGACGGACCTCGACGCCTGCACCTTTGACCAGATCATCACGATGGTGCAGAACCACTACGCGCCAAAGCTATCAGAACTGACCTGCCAGGTAGTGTTCTACAACCACAGCCAGCTGGCCAAGGAGACAGTCGCAGAGTTCCTGGCAGAGCTGCGCCATCTCGCCACCGACTGCAAGTTCGGGGCACATTTGGACGACGCCCTCAGAGACCGCTTCATCGTGGGCCTGCGCGAGGAGAAACTCAGATGGCGGATCATGGAAAAGGAGGCCGTCACCCTCACCTTAGCCCTCTCCACCGCCATCGCGTGGGAACGCTCACACCGGTAGTTTTGGCTTGCGACGCCTCGCTCTATGGCATCGGGGCTGTGCTGGCACATCGCCTACCTGATGGGCGGGAGGTCCCGGTCACGTACTACTCGCGCACTCTATCTGCGGCAGAGCGGAACTACACCCAGATAGATCGAGAGGGACTAGCCGGGGTAAAAAAGTTCCATGACTTCGTTTACAGCCGGCCCTTCACCATCACTACAGACCACCGCCCACTCCTCGGCCTCTTCGCGCCCGATCGCAGGACGCCGCAAGTTCTCTCTCCGCGAGTCTTGCGGTGGACCATTTTCCTGGTGGGCTACGACTACAAGATAGAGCACCAACTGGGAAAAGCCATGGGTCATGCCGACGCCCTCAGCCGCCTTCCCCTGCCGGATGTCATGGAAGACCCAGCCCCGGTGCACTGGGTCCTCCAAGTGGATGACCTCCCCGACCCGCTGATCCAGGCCACCGACATTGCCCGCCGCTCGGCCTGGGACCCTGTCGTATCCCGGGTGTTGGGCTGGGTGGTGAGGGGATGGCCTGCGAAGGTGGAGGGATCAGAGTTCTCGGGGTTCATGGCACGTAAGGATGAATTGTCGGTGCACAAGGCCTGCCTGCTGTGGGGGGACAGGGTCGTGGTCCCCAGCGCCCTTCGTCAAAAGGTCCTACAGGCCCTGCACGAAGCACACCCAGGCATCGTGCGGCCAGGAATCGATGCAGAGGTGGAAGCGTGGGTGAAACAGTGCCCCACCTGCCAAGCTGTGAGACCCAGCCCACCGGGTGCACCGTCCCAGTCCTGGGAATCCACACACACTCCGTGGTCCTGGCTCCACATTGACTTTGCCGGACCATTCCAGGGAAGGCTATTCCTGGTGACTGTGGACTCCTACACCAAGTGGCTGGAGGTAAGCCCAGTCTCCGCAACGTCCACAAAGGCCACCATCTGCGCCCTCCAGCAAATCTTCGCCACCCATGGCCTGCCAGACACCATCGTCTCAGACAATGGGACGGCGTTCACCTCGGAGGAGTTCCAGCAGTTCCTCAGCGGCAACCTGATCAAGCACATCAGGTCAGCGCCCTTCCACCCCGCAACCAACGGCCAAGCAGAAAGAATGGTCCGGACGACGAAGGAAGCGCTGAGCTGCCTGACGGAGGGAGACTGGGAGTGGCGAATCACCCAGTTCCTCTTAGCGCAGCGAATCACGCCCAATCCTGTAAGTGGCCGCTGCCCAGCGGAGCTCCTCATGGGACAGAGACCCAGAACCCTGTTGGACCGCCTGCACCCTGATCGGGCTCCGAAGCACCGGACCGCGCCCGGACAGCGGGAGGCACCTCGCGGGTTCTTCCCAGAGGACCCTGTCTTTGCCAGGAACTTCGGCAGGGGCCCAGAATGGCTAGTGGGCCGCATCATTCATCCCATGGGCACCGTCATGTATGAGGTGTCAACCAAGTGTGGGCAGGTACTGTGGAGGCACATTGATCAGCTCCAGCGGTGCATGCTCCCTGAGTACCCGAGCATGGAGGGTCTGGAAATGCGGTCAGCCCCCGAGAGGGATGCACAGGAACCCACCGCGCAGGAGTCTCCCCCGGAAGAGCATCCGATCCTGACCTCAGTGCCTCCGGCGACCGCAGAAGAGGCCACGGCTACTGGCGCTGCAGGGCCAGAGGGGCTCCCACCATCAGCACACCCCAACGCAGTGGACAAACCCAATGCAGCAAACGGGGCCACAGTGGTCCCAGTACCGGCCCCCCGACAGTCCACGAGAGAACGGTGGTCCCTGTCTTATTTGAAGGACTACGTGACTTGGGTGGTTCCGAACTATGGGGGGAGGGATGTTGTGTCCGCTGACCGCCACCGGGGCCAGTGGGTATCCCAGAGCTTGACTCTGGGAGAACAATAGGGACTAGGCTCCTAGTCCCTCCACTGGGGAGCCAATGAGTACCGTGGCGGGAGATTCAAACCCACCAACGGGGCTCAGGGGTGTGTCCCCAAGAGTGTATATAGTTGGCCAGCCGGCCGTTAGTGGCGTCTCTTGTTGTGTACCAATAAAGCGTGCTATGCACTATGCCAGTCTTTGTCCTCCATCCATGCGGCAAACCCACTACACAATAAGGGGTGTTGGAGAAACACTGGGCCCAGCCTCCTCCCTCTCCTCTGTGTCTGATGCCGGTAACTCATTAGCAGCTGGAGGAGAGGGCAAATTGCTTACAGCCGATGTCTGGTCAAGAGCATGCATCTCCTGTCCCTGACGATTAATGGGATCTATTGCAGCTGGCTGTTACTCCCCCTCTGAGGAGGAGATATCATTATCAGGCTGCGTACCCGTCCGGTCAGGCTGGGAACAAGGGAGACCTATGACAGCACTCTTAAAGGCAGTAATGTAACATTTATTATTCCAGTGCAAGAGCCGTCTTCCTTGACAGAGTTATCCTGTGCATAGGGCTTAGGAGTGTGAAAAGAATGGTGTTTTTTGGGTTTGAGTATATTAAACCTGAAAAGTATCAATATTCCCCAATGTTCCCAAATCCCAATACCAGTATGGTATTCGAATTTGGTAAATATTCAGGAAACCTGAATTTTTTCAGCTCCATTATACTCTATGGTCCCCATAGGCTATAATGAGGAATCGATCTGGGGGTATCTGGGGCTCTGGGGGTGTTTTTGAGCTGCACTAGCAGCTATGCTGCAAATCTCGTGCCTCTCTTTAAAAAAACCCCCCAATTTTTGAAAAAGATTGGACCAGAGGGTCCAATTCTATGGGCCCCAGAAGAATGTGCCCCATCCTCCATTGTTTCCAATGGAGGGGGAAAGGGGGAAAGGCATTTCAAGGGATTGTGACCCTTTTAAATGTCTTCTCCAAGCTGCACTACTCCATGGCAACAGTCCAAAGGCATTTAAAGGGCTTGCAGTCCCTTTAAACACCTTCTCCAAGAGGTGAGTTAACCCGGAAGGTATTTAAAGGGACTGAGAGCCCTTTAAATGCCCTTTAACTGCAGCAATCATGTGGTCAGTAGTCCATTCTGTGATCAGCAAAAAAAATACCAATAAGGTTTTTTCAGGTGTTTTTTGGGCTTTGTTTATATTGAGCGCGCACCCCTAATAGACACTAATGAAGTATCATCACAAGAGAGAATTTTCATTCCTTTCCCTAGATTTAAAAGCCATCCACAATTTCTCACCAAAAATGGAGAATGAAAGTCAGTTCCCTCTTGACCCTTTAAAGAGAAAAATTGCCACATCTCTCACAGTTTGCACCAAGGACCAATCTTTATTTAAGATCTTATTTTGAAACTTTTTAAACCTTACTTTCCTAGTACTGTTCCTTGCAACCTTAAGTCTTTCTACTGGGAGGGAAAGTCTTTTATCTAAATTCCTACTCTGGGTGGACTTAGAGGTATCTGAAATTAACAACCGAAACAAAACAGGAAATATTGATGGCTCAATAAGGGAAAACCAAAATTTAATGACAGATTGATAAATAATAGTAGTTAGGTTTGGAATCCCCAGCTCTAATTACAAGGTGGAGGAGGAGATACATCATGGAATACCCAACAGGTTTCTAAAGAATTTGGCTTGAAGAAAATGAAGACATTCTACATGACCAGTATACCATACTGGAGCAGCATATCTGACGACCAAATGTATAATTGCTCTGTAAAGGATTATAAGTGCTTGAACAAATTGGCCCTCCTTTGCAATAAAAGAATTTTTAAACAAAATAAAGGAGGAGTTTAACTTCTGCATTAAAATATGGATATGAAAATCCCAAGAGAGATTTTGTGTAAACGTAACCTTGAGGAATTTGAAATTTCTTGCTATCCCAATTGAGTTTCCATGCAAGGATAAAGAACGCATCCTTTTTAGGTTGGATTTAGAGAAGATTAGTACCTTTGTTTTATCAAAGTTAATTTCTAAATATTCTTTGATGCAGACAAGACAATTCATACAGTTACACAAAATGGGAGGGAGTTACATTATGTACCTCGTTCCTGAACTGGATGGATATCAATAGCAGATCAAGAAACTAAGTAGCAAAGAAGATAATATGAAAAAGTAAAATATTTCCTGTTGCTGGGAAGAATATTTTTTCTTACCGCATTTTTAAATGCAAGCAGTAAACTTGTTTTTTTCCATTTAAAGTGTTTTTCTTGCATATAAATTGCATAAGTGAAAGGGAACCATAACAAAGTAGAAAACTCAGGTGATGTGTAATCACCCTATTTTTGGGAAAAAGACAGGACAAATAATCCCTCTCTAGACTAGGCAAGTCAAGGTCACTTCATGGATCAGCAAATAGTGTTAACTAATGCCAGCAAGCACCATGCAAGTGGGAAGGTTGATAGCTTTGACACCTGACACAAGAAAGAATGGAGTGCTTTCTTGAATAAATCAATAAGGAATGGGATGAAGAGAACATTACTGACCTCAAGCATCACTAAATTTAGGTTAGGCAGAGAAAGGAAAAATTGAATGATTGCCTTAACATCAATTTAAATTTACTATAGTAGTGTATAAACAGAAGAATTCAGACGTTAGGGATACATGGGGAGTATACAGAGGACACAACCTCCTCCCAAAAGCAATTTAATTCAGCATTACAGTAGATATTCAGCTTACCTGTTAACTTACACAACTGTAAAGCTCTTTAGGAAAAAGCCCAACATTGCTTATTAAAGTCTAAAACATTCTCTGCCCTTGAAAACTTGCCTCCGACTTCCCTATGGCAGGTTATATCCTACTTTACTTAGATAGGTAAAATTCAACCTTTACTGAATTATTTTTGTTTTATGAAAAGTATGTGATTGAAGAAAAAGAGAATTTTTATTTATTAATTTATTATATTTATACCCCGCCCATCCCGCAAGCAGGCTCAGGGCGGCTCTGCACTGCTTAGTGTAACTGCTAAAGTGGACTCTAGCCAATGAAACCTTAATACACGTTAGTCTTTAAAATGGCCACTGGTTCTGTTGCAAAGAGTCCATGCTTCAACTTCTTTACAGATCTGCAGAGGGACTGCTACAAAGTAACTCCAGTTGTACCACATAAGAGCTGTGCTTAGGTTTAGAATGCTTATAAGAATACTATAATATACCAGTGGGAACTCACAAGGAAATTGTGGGAGTAGCCATCACATTCCCTCTGCTTTTGCTTCTTCCCCTCTACCTCCACCCCTTCTCTCACTTTCTCTCTCTCTGAACAAAGGTTGAGCCCAGTGGCATCGTTAAGACCAACAAAGTTTTATTCAAGGTATAAGCTTTCCTGTGTACGCACTCTTCTTCAGATACATCGAAACAGAAGTCACCAAGCTTTACATATAGGTAGAAGGTGAGCAGGGTGTTGCCAGGAAGGGCCAATTAGAGTCAAGATGCATAAATAACTGAGCAGTAAATATGGCTAAGACTGGATGAAGGTGATTGTTAAGACCTGTGAGTGGCAGCAAATTAGCATACAATATAATAAAGGAGTTTTTCAACAGATGCAAGAACTGAATGATTCAACCTTTGTTCTGCTACTTCAGACCAACACAGATACCCACCTTACTCTTTCAGTCTCTCTCTCTCTCTTTCAGTCTCTCTCTCTCTCGCTCTTTCAGTCTCTCTCTCTCTCTCGCTCTTTCAGTCTCTCTCTCTCTCAGTGTTCTCTCTTATTTCCTCCCCCCAATGCCTGTCTTTATCTTGTTATCTGTCCCCCCCCAACCCCTGCTGTCAGTCGCTTTTTCTTTCAGCATCTCCAATTCCTCCTAAAACACACACATGCTCACTGTCTTGTACTGTGATGCCCCTGTATCACACACACACTGTTAATTTTGCTTTCTTTCTGTGTCTCTTCCATCCCACACATGCAAACACACAGACACTGTCATTAATTTCTCTTTCTCCATCCCTCTCTCTCTCTCTCTTGCACATACTCACACTGTCTTTAATTTCTCTTTCTCAGTTCCTCCAATTTCACACACACACTCATTAATTTTCTCACACCCTTCCTATCTCACACACACTCACTCTCTTATTACCTTCTCTTGTTCTTTCTCTCCCCCCCCACTGAGCCACCCACTTTTTTGCTCCCACTCTTCTTGCTTCAGCAGCTCAGTAGGGGGCAGCAGTCCCCACTCCTCCTTCCCTGTCTGCCCACCTGAAGTGCAGCCATTTCTTCAGCCTCCAGCTCTTCCTCCCTTTCCCCTTCCGCATATAGCCTCCACCTGCCCAGCTCAAGTGGTGGCAACAGCCAACTCCTCCTCCAACTGCTGCCTTCACTGCAAGGAGGGTGATGAGACCAGCTGACAGAGCTGCGGCATTCTGTGCACAAGCACAGCCTCACTCTGTTTTGGATTAATTTAACACACACGAACACACATGTTTGAAGTGCTCAGATTTTTCTGCAAACCTCAGGGGAGGGTGTCTCCAAGTTTGTTGAACAATCGTCTTTCTGTGTAAATGGGCCTGATCTTCACATTTTAAGTATCCACAGATTGCCCACCTTCTCTGTTAGATATATAGATATGTTCCCATTAGTCACCACCCTAGTGGCCAAGAGGCAGATAATTTTTGTTGAATAGTCAGACTAGGCATGTTCCTGAGGAAGTTGGGGTAAGTTGAGGACTCATTCGAGGATGGATCCCTGGATGAGGCTTTGTGTGCTGCAGTACAAATAAAGCCAGTATGTATCCTTGATCTGCTTGGGTGGGCTCTAAACCAACAAATACATTGAATTGATAGTAAATATTTTAATAGTAACTTCCTAATGTATTAAATGCTTGCAGCCCTCAATATAATCATCAGTAAAGATGATCTCTTCAAACATGTTGATATACACAACTTTAGCCAAAACTAAACCACTGTTGTCTAATTAATCACCTCTTACTTTATCAAAAACAAAGTTCTGAAGGAAGTAATGGAAGAGGAAAATCGCAAGAACTGGGGGTACAGCACAGACCAAGTTCTAAAGGTGTGATTGTATCACTTTTCTGTTCAGATCAAACTGGCTCAAAAAACCAGATGCAGATTCTGATGAACTTTTCCGAATGGTAGCTGAAGTCTTCATTCTCTGGTGTAAATCTCATGTAAGTTGTGGTTTTACATTTCATGTTTATACATGCAGGGTAGCCACAAGGACTTGCATGGGGAGCTGTCATTTCCCCCATATTCCCTCCCCCACTATTTCATTTTCCCATCCTCAGAAGTCCCTATAGGCTCTCCCATTTCCCTGCTTCCTTCTGTCCTTCCCACCTATCAGCCAACCTGTTTTTATCTGGCCTCCAGTCTTCAGCTTTCCTTCCTTCCCTCCCACTGGCAGCCTCTCTTCAGGAAAAGTATGACCAAGTTATCTAGATCTGTTTCAGTCTGGATAGAGGCCTCATTTGGGGACAGAAACAGCCTTGATTGCTCTGACTGATTACCTTCACTGGGAGAGTGTCGGGGAAGTGCATCCTTGTTGATTCTCCTGGACCTCTCAGTGACTTTCGATACCATCAGCCATGGTATCCTTCTGGAGAGGCTGGTCGGCCTGGGAATAGGGGGCATCATGCTTTGATGTATTTGCTTTTACTTGACCAAACAATTACAGGAGATAGTGCTGGGGGGACTGCTGCTTGGCCCCATGGCATTTATGCTATGGGGTCCCACAAGATTCCATCTAATCCCCCATGCTATTTAACATTTACTTGAAACTGGTGGGAGGGGCCATTCTGGGAATTTGGAATGAGGTGCCACGAGTATCCAGCTGACACTCACCTCTACTTCCTAATAGTTAAACCAGGTGGATTTGTGAAAATCCTGAACAGGTATCTGGAGAAGGAAATGGGATGGATGAGGGCCAATAAAGTGAAGCTCAGTCTAGACAAGACTGAGGTGCTGTTGGTCAACTGAAAAATTGCTTGAGGATTGCAGAGCCAGCCTGCCCTGGAGAGGATCACCCTCCCCTTAAAGGAGCAGGTTTGTAGCTTGGGGGTGTTACTAAACCCTGGCTCCAGCTGGTTTGCCAGCTATGGCTATTTCTCGAAAAGTATTATCTGGCCACAGTGTTCCATGCCGTCTTCACATCCGAGTTGACTGCTATAATGTGCTCTCTGTGGGGCTGCCTTTGAAAACAGTTTAGAAACTTCAATTGGTCCAAAAGCCAGTGACCAGGCTACTGTTCGGTTGGTTACAGGGATCCTATCACCCCTGTGCTGAAAGATCTGCACTCGTTACCCATCTGTTTCTGGGCACAATTCAAAGTATTGGTTCTTCCCTTTAAGGCCCAGGCCAGGGAACTTGAAGTCTCCTCCCATACTCTCTAGCCCACCAGTTAAGATCTGCTTCTCAAGCCCTCCTCTTTGTGCCTCCACCTTCAGAGTGACTAGAGATAGGACATTTTTTTTGTGGTAGCACCTCCCCTTTGGATTGCCCTCCCCCCTGAGGATTGCCAGGCACCTACTTTACTTTCTTTTAACTCAGGCTTTTAATTAGGGGTTTATGTTATCGGGTTTCTTAATGCTCTGCTCTGTTTTATGCACACATAAGGAACCAACAACATTCAACAGTATATATACATACAAATACAGTTGTTATGTTCGACTCATACCTGTGTACATTTATATATTTTAGTACAAAACATTCTACAATGAAAAACAACAACAATCTCTGTTGGAACAGTACAAACAATGGATAGAATAAGGGAGAGAGAAAAACGTCCAGTGAAACTTTCCAGATCTGTGTGAACAGATCATGAGGTCCTGGATGTATTACATCCCTAGTTGTGTCCACCTCTCTCCAGTTCATTCTAATGGGAATCCACTAGAAGTTTTTACAAACTGGGCATATAGCTTAATGCAGGGTGTCAAACATGCGGCCTGTGGGCTGGATCAGGCCCTCGGAGAGCCCCAATCTGGCCCACAAGGTCCTGGCTGTTTCCTGCTTTCTTTTCTATTTCTGTTGCTGCTGCCACATCACAGCTTGCTTTACCAGTCTTTCTCAATTGCACAGGAGAGACAGATAGGCAAGCCTCTCCTGTGTGATTGAGACAGTCTGGTAAAGAACTGGCTGAGTCTCCTCTCCGTCCTCTTCCCAGGGAGAGGGAGGGAACAGCCAGAGCTTGCTTTCTGGCCAGGCTGCAGGAGACAAAGGGAAGCCTTTCTTTCCTTCCACTGACTGAGGTGTCTCCCTGAAGGGAGGGAGAGAACGAACGAGGGAGAGCTTGCTTTGCTGGGCTGCCTCAATTGCATGGGAGGAATACCAAGCACCTTTAAGACCAACAAAGTTTTGTTCAAGGTATGAGCTTTTGTGTGCCTTGCTACAGTGTGTATGTGTTTTGTTGGGCTCTTTATGCCAGGGCTCTCCTGGGTGCAACTGGGTTCCCTCCCCCTTTTCACTGTATTCATGCCCTCGTGATCCAGTCTTTCTCAGTAAGAAAACAATGTGAACTATTTTAGAGGAAGAATAACAACAAGCCAATGAGGTGCATTAGGCTGAGAGTGTTTTGTGTACTGAAGAGGCAGGAGACGATGGTCAAACAAAAGGAGGTTTATTCAAAGCATTGCTCAGCTCCAGACTGGACTGGACAGCTCTACATAGAGCAGCACATTAACTTATACGATTTCATAGTGAAGTATATACACTGTAACAGTAAACACGGGGTCTCATTGGACCTAAGCAGAGTTCTACAATTGGTTACCCTGGGTGGCTTCAGGACCAATGGATGGTCTTTATTAGACAGCCAATCATAATCTGAAAACTAGGATACCAAGACACTTCAAACAGTATAACGTTAAACCCAATACACAACAGTGTGTGTCCAGACCAAGTTCACCCAGCACATTTCCGTTGTAGGAAGTTGTAGTTATTTCTCTGGAGAAGATTATAGATTTATATACAAACACATGGCCCTCAGTCTGTGTTAGGATGCCTTCTCATGTTCTTGACCAGCACATGAGGCAACTTATGTACAAAAGGTCACAATGCCCAGCCAGTTCATGTTTTCTACTGGGTCCTAGGCTCAGAACACTGAGCATGAGATTTCTGTAATGAATGTCAATAAATCAAAAGTAGGTTTGCAGCTTACAGATACACACCTGAACAGCATGCTCCAGATTGCTACAGCACTGATATTTTGATGCAATAATTCAGAGCAAGAGGTGTCAGTTTTCAGAGACTGTTAAATAGACATATTGCAAGAGTGCTAGTGTTTTAAGCATGTTTTATTTAAAGTTTAAAAATCTTTAATTATGTTTGCCTGTGTCCTTTATAAAGTTTATATCTCCACTACCTGGTATTACATTTTAGGACACACATGGCCCAGCCCAACAAGGTCTCATTTATGTCAGATCCAGCCCTCATAACAAATAAGTTCCACACCCCTGGCTTAATGTCATCAAAACTGAAAGCTGCTAACAATTAACAGCTTTCACTTTCGACGGAAGGTTTTTCCTCCTACTAAAAACATTAAGCTATATGCCCATTTTGTAAAAACTTCTAGTGGCTTCCCATTAGAATGAACTGATGTGGAGAAGCTTAACAGTTTTTTTTTACTTGTGGAAAAGATGAATCCAATGAGGGACATAATCAGGGGTCATTTCATAGAAAAAGAGCTAGGGGAACTCATTAGCATAACTCATTAGCATATGCCACACCCCCTGAAATCACCGGAAGAGTGTCATAAGGCTACACCCCCTGACATCCCCAGAAATGTGTCATAAGGCCACACGCCCCGCCCCCAACGGTCCCGGTCGCCACCGCCGGCCTTGCAGCTCCACTGCTGAGCCCCATGAGGGGCCCAGCGGTGGACCTGCAAGGCCGGCGGGAGTGCAAGGAAGCCCCGCGAAGGCCCTCCCTGGCCCCAGGCAGGCAGAGGTGGGGAGAAGCAGGGAGGAAGCAACTTACCCTCCCTCTTCTCCTGCCTCCTCCTGGCTGAATGAGGGCCGAAAGCGGGGCAGCCGGAAGCAGGGGGCGGGGCTTCGTCATGTGCCGTGCCCCCCCGTACCTCATCCGGGGGAACTGTGTTCCCCCGCGTTCCCCCCTGAAATGACCTCTGGACATAATACATCTGGGACCTCATGATCTAGTCACACAGATCTGGAAAGTTTCACTGGACATTTTTTTTCCTCTCAGTGTTTGTACTGTTCCAACAGAAATTGTTGTTGTTTTTCATTGTAGAATGTTTTGTATTAAGATATACAAATGTACACAAGTATGAATCGAACATGTATTTGTAAGTATATATACTGCTCTGTTTTATGGACACTTTTTATACAGCTTATGTCTAATGGTTTGTTTTATACTGTGTTTTTTAATTGTAAGCCATTTTGAGCAGGACTCTGAAGAAGCAGCGTAGAAATATTTGGCCTGGTGAAGTCACAAAATGGCTACCACCACTGGTCATGGCTAAGCTATAGGGTGGTGGCTGCCAAGCCAGCTTAAATTTTGGGTAGCAAGTTGTTGGTGGTCACTGCTAGGAGAAGGAATAGAACCTTTTCCAGTACTATTTTGACCTCTCAGCCCACCCTGCCACACACACCTCACTAGCTTTGTCTTACAGAAGCCAAGGCTTGGAAAGCTCCAAACAAATGAGGTTGCCTTGATGTTGTTCAGTCGCACAGTCGAGTCCAACTCTTCGCGACCCCATGGACCAGATCCCACCAGGCCTTCCTGTCTGCCACCGTCCTCTGAAGTTTGCTCAATTTCATGTTCGTTGCATCTATGATAGTGTCTAACCATCTCATCCTTTGCCGTCCCCGTCTTCTTTTACCTTCAGTCTTTCCCAGCATCAGGGTCTTCTCCAGGGAGTGCTCCCTTCTCATTTGGTGGCCAAAGCATTTGAGCTTCAGTTTCATTATCTGGCCTTCCAGGGAACAGTCAGGGTTGATTTCTTTTAGGATTGACTGATTTGATCTTCTTGCAGTCCAAGGGACTCTCAAGAGTCTTCTCCAGCACCATAGTTCAAAAGAATCTATTCTTCGGCGCTCGGCCTTCCTTATAGTCCAACTCTCGCAGCCATAGATGACTACTGGGAATACCATTGCTTTGACCATGCGGACTTTTGTTGGCAGGGTGATGTCTCTACTTTTTATCATGCTGTTTACGTTCGCCATCACTTTCCTTCCAAGGAGCAGGAGTCTTTTAATTTCATGGCTGCTGTCACAGTCTGTGGTGATCTGGGATCCCAGGAATGTGAAGTCTGTCACTACTTTCACGACTTCCCCTTCTATTTGCCAAGGAGTGATGGGGCCAGATAGGTTGCCTAGCAACCCCCAAAATGCCCAATGTCTTCTCAGAACATAGTCTTATGGGAATTCAGTGGGCATTTTCCCCTTAAAACTACAGATGTTGTTTCTATTATTTGGGGAGGGTTAATCCCCACATGTTAGATTTCAGATTTTTCTGCAAACCTGTGCATCCCTTCTGGTTTATAGAGAAATCTCCTGACTCTCCCTGGTTCAGTTTTGCGGATTTTTTGATCTACCATCTATGGACTAGTCCCAGAATTAGATGTATGGTGGTGCTACATATGTAAATTTACTATACCTTTCCCATAAATGCTCAGAATTCTGTGATGTGTTTCTTTCAGAACTTCAAGAGAGAAGAACAAAATTTTGTGATTCAGAATGAAATCAATAATTTGGCGTTTTTGACAGGAGACAGCAAGAATAAGATATCAAAAGTAAGTCAAGAAGCATTAGCTGTCCAAATTCTATTGTTTATGGTTTTATACTTCATAATGGTGGCTCTAGAAATATATGACATATGAAGAAGTGTTGCTTCTTACTAGAAATCTCTTGTTCTCATTTTGTGATGTGGCATTTGATGATTCAATGGTGCTGAAGCTTTTGCAAATAAATTTATACAGGTGTAGAAGCAGCAATATGTCTTTTTCTTAACGTAGCAGATACAGTATCGTGAGAGAACATGTATCTATACAAAATTTTCTCTTTTTTCACTGATGCAATAAATTTTTTTCACTGTAACAAAGCAAGGAAGGTCCCAGTACTAGTGTTACACAAATAGAATATGTCCTGGTTGATATGTAACAGCAAGCAATGTTTGGCTGCTTATGTTGAGCCTCACACTCATATGCTCCTTCATCACCTTGTATGTGTCCTGTTCCCTACCCACATCCTCTTTCTTAGCAAGCCATAGTTTGCTGTTATATATGGACAAACTACCATTTGCAAAAATTATAATTGCCTGCAAGCCAATTGGGAAAAAAAGTTTGATTATGGTTTTCATTTCTTATTTGGAAACCTACAGTGCGTACAAAACCATTGTATACATGGTTGTAATGTAATGGCTAGCTGTGATAAACCGACAAAGAGAAAATACTGGAGGGCATGACAGGATGAGGGAGGTGGGAAAGGGAGCATATGAGCCTGCAGCAGATTCGCGGTTTTTCAAATCATGGTTCAAAAGGGTCAAAAAGGGCATTTAGCTTAATTTATTCAATTTATATCCTTCCCTACCTCGCAAGCAGGCTCAGGGCAGTGTAGGGTTGCCAAGTTTATCTTCCACCCCCAGCGGGAGACTTTGGGGGCGTTCCTGGAGGGGGCGGGGCATCCCCAACGTGATGACGTCACGTTGGGGACGTCCCCCCCACACACACACCTGTGCGCCAGATCTCCAGAAACGGCAGTTCCCTGCACTTAAAGGAGCCGGCGTTTCCCTTTTAAATGCAGGAGCCGGCGTTTCCCCTTTAGGAGCAGCCGCATTTCCCTTTTAAGAGCACAAAGCTGGCATTTCCCTGAAAGCTTGCGGAGATCAGGCTTGGGAGGAAACACGGGTTCCACACACTTAAAGGGAGAGAGATGGGTGGCTGTGGGTGTTGGGGTGGGGCTTCCCCCAACGGCCATCTGGCCGGCAGCGGGTAGAACCCCCCCAAAAACGGGGGACCCCTGGCAAACCGGGGGGGGGGGTTTGACAACCCTAGGGCAGTGTACAACATTGATAAAACAATAAATAATAATTCAATACTAAATAATAATTCATGAAGCCTCAGCAATTCCAGTTAAAAGTTTCAGATGGCAGCATAACATTTGATACACAATCCTTAGAAACATTTTAAAAGGAACATGTACAAGGATAATTTGAGGAGTTAAATTTCCCCCTTTGTTAAATTTGAAGTTGCATCTAAAAAGAACAAAGCACATTTTTACTGAGACAGTAATGAATATTTATTGGGAAGAAGTTTACACGCATAATTCATTGGTGATCTTCAGTAAAAAGAAAAGGAGAGAAGGAGTGAAAGGAGGAGAAGAAAGGGGGTAAATACTAGGATATAAGAGGCAGAGATTATATTTCAAATCATTTCCCAGAAGCCACTGAAAAGAATACAGCTTTCCTTTGTGGGCCCAGGGGTGAGGGAGAGAGTGAAGGGCAAGAGAGGAGCAAACACAATACACAATGGGAGAAAATAGGCCACAGCTTTATTGTATAGAACCACAGGAGCATTGGCTCAGCATGGGGATGGATCCAGGACTGGGTGACTGGCCTGCCACCCTGTCATGATCTGGGCTGTGCCACTGGAGGCCTAGTAGGCCCAGGGAGCCTGGCTAGCAGTAGGAGAGGCTGGGCTTACAAACCCCAGAAGGCCTTGGGAAGTTTTGGTGCCAATTTTGGCCAATAGGGAAGAAGAGAACTGGGGAACAAAAGAACTGGTGCAAGAGGAGAAGCTGTTCTTCTTCCCAGGGAACAGGGCCAGAAGGGAGGCTGCTGTGGGGAAGAAACCCTCATCCTGAGGGAAGGGTGAGTAGTCTAAGGCCACTTGAGATAGTGAGCTAGGGACAGTATATTTAGACACGTTAGGGCATTTGATTTCTTTTCACCCACTTACTGTTATTATTCCTGCACCTTGTTTGTTTGACCTCCTATAAAATAAACTGTTTTCACTGTTTACTCTGCCTGGTCCTCACACTCATTTTGGCTAAAAGGAAGGTCTAAAGGCTTGGGAGGGTGCTCTGGGCCTTCTCAGAGGAGCCTGGAACCAGAGTGGTGGCAGTGTCAGGTGACACCCCAACTGGGCCATGACACACCCAATGTAACCTTATCCCCCCAGCCCACTTGCTGGGGGGGAACCATAGAGTGGCAAGCCCCAGGATCCCACATGAGCACAAGCTGCTTTGGGGTTCCACTACCACCTGGTGGTGAGAGCCAGCCAATAGCCCCCAAGTGCCGCATGCTGCTGAACAGTTCCACCTCCAAGACCTTTTAAGGGAGTACCAAAAACAGTGAATCTAAAAGGATCCCCAAGTATATCAGTTGGGTGGAGAGGTCCTCCATCTTATCACAGGCTTGCAACACCCCTAGCTCAGCTGCTGTGTCCTGAAAAGAGGACAGGGGTGTAGCAGAGGCAGGGAACCTGGCAGGGCCCATAAATAAAAAGTCATCTACAAAATCCATGATGTGTGGGGACTTGGTACAGTCCTTGACCAGCTAACTGAGAAAAGTGCTAAATGTCTTGAGGGCAGTGCAGGGCACTGAGTCGCCTGTGGGCATAGCCTTGTTGATGTACCAGCTGCCCTCAAATTTGAAACCCAAGTAACCAGAAACCCCCAGGCAAAAGGTGGAAGGCTGACTGCATTTTGCCATAAGGGGGCCTGGACCATAGGATCTGATTATGCTCACCGCATGTTCAGAGGAGGTGTAACAAAGCTCAGGGACTATTGCATCATTAATGGAGGGCTCCCTTGTGTATGACAGGTAACGTGTCAACCGGAACTCACTAGGGGACTTCTTGGGCACCACCCCTGAGGGGGAGACCCAATGGTTAGGAAAGGGTGGAGCACTGAAAAGGCCAGCCACACACTCTTTGGCAATCTTTTGGGCAGATACAGTGGGCAACTCCCTGGTGGATTTAAGGTCACGGCAGATGGTGGGAATGGAGAGGCTTGTGGAAGGGATTCAAAAGCTCTTGCAGACTCCTTTGAAAAGATAACTTGCAGTGGTCCTGTTGGGGTGATTAGCCAGCAGAGGAGGAAGGGCACGGAGCAGATATGGGCCAAGACCAGGTTGGTGCCCTAGCATGCAGGGGTTACTTGGATGTGCCGGAGGTTGAGGCAGTGAAGACCCCTGACCCTCCTTCTTCCCTGCTGCCTGAGTTGGTGGAGGATTGGGCTCCTCAAAAGGGCTGCAATGCATTGGTGCCACATGAGCAAGACAGCCTGTGATAAGGGCCTAGGCAAGTCTCACAGTTATGGTCAAATTTACACTTAGAGCAATTACACTTTTCCTGATTGTACTCCCAGCAGATGTGCCGAGTCTCAGGGATGGATCACATTTGGCAGAAATGGTGGAATGGTTGGGCAAGGACTTGCTCTGGAATCAGTCATCCTGCCAGTTGTGTTGGCAAAAGGGGATGGTTGGGGAGTGGACCATGGCCTGGGTGGAAAAAGGGCCCCTGGGAAGTTACCCTGGGCAGTAGGACTTTGTTGGCCTGCCGTGCCTGCCCGGGTCCTGGAATCAGTTTGCCAGTCATGTGGGTGAAAGAGGATAGCTCCAGATCCAAAAAACAAAGGGATGCATCTTGCACAAAGAGACCCTGAAAAGTCATAGTTGCAATAAATCACTGGCCAGGTATGTGAACAGAATTCTGGCTCCATGGCCCCTCAACCAAAGGATACCCATAGCAAACACCAGAAGTTCAATGGTGTTACTAAATACCTCGGTGACTACCAACTGCCAACGTCCCATTCCCAGGAAGCATCTGCCAGCCAATTTGTTGCATTCCTGAGTTCATAATATGTTCATCGATTTTTTATTACTTATTTCTTTTTGTATATCCTGTTTTTCTTTCTTGTAAAAACCCAAAGTGACTAACAATGCAGAAAAAAATACAAAAACAACCAGGAAAATGAGGGAAGGCTTCTGAGTGCCAAGCAAGTCTTCTTTCCCTCTACTAGTTGATTTTCAGCTCAGCTCGAGGCTACAACTTTTAGGCTGAGGACTTGTGCCTCCTGGCGCACCCAGGTCCATACTTGTGACCACAAAGGAGAACAAACTCAGCAGGGCCAGATTAAGGCTGACTGATGTCCCAAGCACAGCCCAATAGTGGTGCCCCCGGCCCTTCCACTGCTTAACTGACAAGACATTAATACTCAATAAGAGCTGAAGGTAAAATAAGAGATTAAAAATTTAGCTTTCTTCATAAAACTATATTACATATAAACGTTTTTAAAAATATATTTATTTAACACTCAAAGTTGTTGTTGTTCAATCGCACAGTCGAGTCCAACTCTTCGCGACCCCATGGACCAGATCACACCAGGCCCTCCTGTCTTCCATCGTGCTCCGGAGTTTGCTCAACTTCATGTTCATTGCATCGATAACACTGTCTAACCATCTCATCCTTTGCCATCCCCGTCTTCTTTTACCTTCAATCTTTCCCGGCATCAGGGTCTTCTTTAGTGAGTGCTCCATTCTCATTTGGTGGCCAAAGTATTTGAGCTTCGGCTTCAGTGTCTGGCCTTCCAGGGAACAGTCAGGGTTGATTTCTTTTAGGATTTACTGGTTTGATCTCCTTGAAGTCCAAGGGACTCTCAAGAGTCTTCTCCAGCACCATAATTTGAAAGTGTCTATTCTTCGGCGCTCAGCCTTCCTCATGGTCCAACTCTCGCAGCCATACATTACTACTGGGAATACCATTGCTTTGACCATATTGACTTTTGTTGGCAGGGTGATGTCTCTACTTTTTATTATGCTGTCTAGGTTTGCCATCACTTTCCTCCCGAGGAGCAGGAGTCTTTTAATTTCATGGCTGCAGTCACCGTCTACGATGATCTTGGATCCCAGGAACATGAAGTCTGTCACTTCTTCCATGATTTCTCCTTCTATTTGCCAGGGAGTGATGGGGCCAGATTGCCATGATCTTAGTTTTTTTTATATTGAGTTTCAAGCCAACTTTTGCACTGTCCTCTTTTACCATAAGCAAGAAGCTCTTTCGGTCCTCTTCACTTTCTGCCATTAGAGTGGTATCGTCTGCATATCTGAGGTTATTGATGTTTTTCCTGGCAATCTTAATTCCAGTTTGTGATTCATCCAGGCTGGCATTTCGCATGATGTACTCTGCACATAAATTAAATAAGCAGGGTGACAACATACATCCTTGTCGTACTCCTTTTCCTATGCTAAACCAATCAGTTGTTCCATGTCCAGTTCTAACTGTTGCTTCTTGACCCTTATACAGGTTTCTCAGGAGACATGTGAGGTAATCTTGGTGTAGTGGTTAAGTGCGCAGACTCTAATCTGGGAGAACCGGGTTTGATTCCCCACTCCTTCATTTGCACCTGGCTGGATGACCTTGGGCAAGCCATAACTCTGGCACAGCTGTTCTTGAAAAAAGAGCAGTTTCTGTCAAGAGTTCTCTCAGCCCCACCTACCTCACAGGGTGTCTGTTGTGGGGAGGGGAAGGGAAAGGAGTTTGTAAGCCGCTCTGAGACACCTTTGGGTAGTGAAGGGAGGGGTATAAATCCAATCTCTTCTTCTCTTCTTCTAGTCTGGTACTCCCATCTCTTTAAGGACTTGCCACAGTTTGTTGTGATCCACACAATCAAAGGCTTTAGTGTAGTCAGTGAAGCAGAAGTAGATGTTGTTCTGGTACTCCCTTGCTTTCTCCATAATCCAGCGAATGTTGGCAATTTGATCTCTAGTTCCTCTACCTCTTCGAAACCCAGCTTGCACTTTTGGCAGTTCTCTATCCAGGTACACTCAATAGCAATAAGCAATATAAGCAAAAAAAAAACCACCCACATTCTTCTGTGGCGCCCCTCTTCCCTTGGTGCCCTAAACACGTGCTCATTTTGCTTAATGGTTAATCCAGGGCTGAAAATCAGTGACTGTTATTCAGCTGCTGCTAGCTGACTAGCAGGATCTTCTCCAATTCTTCCCCTCCCATTTTTATGTGAATTATAATGCGTAAGTAATGTGTATATGCATGGATGTCTAGAAGTACATATGTAGCTTCTGGTTTATACTGATAAACAGAAATACAGCAAGCGGCTTCAATGCACATGTGGAACTGAACACATGGAGGCTTTTGTCTTCTGCTGCTTTGGGGAAGGGCTGTGGCTCAGTGCACCTGAAGACCCCAGGTCTGCCAGTCTGAGTAGACAGTTCTCACCTTGATGGACTAATGGTCAGACTCAGTATAAGGCAGTTTCATGTGTGTATTCATGTGTGTCCTCACAGGAGCAATGTACAGAAGAATGTCAGTTTGGAGAATTTAATTTCATAGAACAAAATAGGAAAGACCTGCAGATGTGGAGCTTTGGATATTATTGTGGCACTATTATGTCTGTTGACTAACTGTTCTGTTGTACATTTATAGCATATATATGTATGTATAGGTGAAAATGAGTCTTCCTCTGCCAGACTTCAGGAAAGCCTGTGATGCTGTTTAGGAGAACTTTCTTTAACCGAGGCTGAATATTCCTGGTTCATTACTTCTGATTATGCACTTTGTATGCTGCTGGCAATATTTGTCTTTCAGTCCCTTTCTAGGGGGCAAAGAGGAGTAAAAATATTTAATATATAAATATGCAAATAGATAATAGAGGGAATGTATTCTGTATGACATTCATAATTTAGGGACATAAATTATAATTGTCTTATTCATTACCAAACTAGTTTTATTCTACATCTATAAGGTGCTGTTAGCCATTTTGGGCTCCTTGGTCATTGAAACATATATTTTAAAGGATTTTGCATATTATGACTGACAAGTAGCTGAGTGCACAAGACTGATTAAGCTCCAGGTGAGTGTTCAAGCTGTGGCTGGTGGGGCAGTGGGGGGAAGGGGAAAATAGACGAAGGTGAGCTATAAGGCAGGGCTGTCTCAAGTCATTTTGCTGCCCCAAGTGAGTAGTATGGGAGGAGAGCCACATAGTAATAGGTATGGTTCCCTCCACCCCTGGTGAGCTATAAGGCAGGGCTGTCTCAAGTCATTTTGCTGCCCCAAGTGAGTAGTATGGGAGGAGAGCCACATGGTTACAGGTATGGTTCTCTCCACCCCTGACTTATGTTTTGGGGCTATGCACTGTCATAAGAACATAAGAGACGCCAATGTTGGATCAGGCCAAAGGCCCATCCAGTCCAACACTCTGTGTCACACAGTGGCCAGAAATACCAGTGCCATCAGGAGGTCCAGCAGTGGGGCCAGGACATTAGAAGCCCTCCCACTGTTGACCCCCCCCCCAAGCACCAAGAAGACAGAGCATCACTTGCCCCAGAGCCCCTAGCTATACCTTGTGGCTAATAGCCACTGATGGACCTCTGCTCCATATGCTTATCTAATTCCCTTTTGAAGCCATCCATGCTTGTAGCACCCACCACTTCCTGTGGCAGTGAATTCCAAGTGTTAATCACTCTTTGGGTGAAGAAGGACGTCCTAGGGGCATTATTATATTGGCTGATCTGTTTTCAATACCCTTCCTAATAATCCCCAGCATAGCATTGGCCTTCTTTATTGCAGTCACACACTGTCTCGACATTTTCAGTGAGTTATCCACTACAACTCCAAGATCTCTCTCTTGCTCAGTCTCTGCCAGTTCAGACCCCATCAATGTGTATTTATATTTAGGATTTTTGGCTCCAATGTGCATCACCTTGCACTTGGCCACATTGAACCCCATTTGCCATGTTGACGCCCACTCGCCCAACTTTGACAGATCCCTTTGGAGTGCCTCACAATCCTCACTGGTTTTCACCACCTTGAACAACTTTGTATCATCCGCAAATTTAGCCACTTCACTGCTTACTCCCATCTCCAAATCATTTATGAACAAGTTAAAAAGCAGTGGACCAAGTACTGATCCCTGTGGTACCCCACTGCTTACCACCCTCCACTGAGAAAATTGCCCACCTACACTCACTCTCTGTTTTCTATGAACTAGCCAGTTTTTGATCCATAAAAGGACTTGTCCTTCTATCCCATGATTTTTGAGCTTACTTAGGAGCCTTTGATGAGGAACTTTATCAAAAGCTTTCTGGAAGTCAGCCAAGGTAGAAAAGCACCTCCTCCTATGCCATGTTTCCTGCATTCCAAGGGTATGGAAAGTGGTTCTGTTGCTGACTATGGGTTGGGAAATACATGTAGATTTGGGGTGCAGAGGGACCCCAGCAGGGTATAATGCAATACAGTCCACTGTCCAAAGCAGCCATTGTCTCCAGGAGAACTGATCTTGGTAATCTGGATATCAGTTTTAATAGCTGGAGATCTCCAGGTGCCGCCTGGAAGTTGGCTTATGTTAATTTGGGGTTATTCAGTGGCAGCTAAGGTAGAAAAACACCTCCTCCTATGCCATATTTTATGGGTTCCAAGGGTCTGGAAAGTGGGTCCATAGCCAATTACACGGTTGCCAACTCTGGGTTGGGAAATACCTGTAGATTTGAGGGGTAGAACCCAAGGATGACAGGGTTTGGGGTTCAGAGGGACCTAAGCAGAGTATAATGCCATAGAGTCCACTGCCCAAAGCAGCCATTGTGTCCAGGAGAACTGATCTTGGTCATCTGGAGATCAGTTGTAATAGCTGGAGATCTCCAGGTGCTGCCTGGAAGTTGGCTTATGTTGATTTGTGGCTATGCAGTGGCAGCTTTCGAGCAAGGGAACCTATACCTTTACCTTTTTTAGTGGCAGCTAAGGTAGACAAGCACCTCCTCCTGTGCCATGTTTTCTGGGTTCCAAGGGTCTGGAAAGTGGTTCCATAGCCAGTTACAGGGTTTGGGGGTGGGGAGGGACCTCAGCAGGGTATAATGCCATAGAGTCCACGGCCCAAAGCAGCCATTTTCTCCAGGAGAACTGACCTTGGTCATCTGGAGATCAGTAGTAATAGCTGGGAAATTTTCTGTAGGGGAAATGCTGTGCTGTGGCTGGGGAACACTTTGATTTTTGTTATAAAATATGTGTTGTTAAATCTTTCATAGTTTAATCCTTATATTAATACAGTAGTATTATTTCACATTTTATTTTTATTGCATCAGTGGGAGGTTTCTGGATATTTTCCAATATTGAAGCTACTTATCCAGTTTGGGGAGGGTTTTTTAAATGCATATGATACTTTTAGTACTTCGGTTATTGGTATTCTAGGTATAGTTGGGGGAACAGCCCCATGTCTAAACGTTTCTTATTTGCCACCTATAATTATAGAAATTTACATCTGTTATCACTTAAAATGCAAGAGTAAACAATTCTTGTCCTCCCTAAGTTTAGGCACCATTCCACTGTCCTTGTGAGCTCTGATTCAGCCAGTAGGATGCAAATTATCAAAAAGAAACTTGAAAACCTGGATTAGGAATTACTCATTACTGGATCCTTGTAGTCCTCTTCCCTTCAGAGAGCCAGTTTGGTGTAGAGCCAGTTTGGTGTAGTGGTTAAGTGTGCGGACTCTAATCTGGGAGAACCGGGTTTGATTCCCCACTCCTCCACTTGCACCTGCTGATGTGGCCTTGGGTCAGTCACAAGCTCTGGCACAGCTGTCCTTGAAAAAGAGCAGTTTGTGTCAGAGTTCTCTCAGCCCCACCCACCTCACAGGGTGTCTGTTGTGGGGAGGGAAAGGGAAAGGAGTTTGTAAGCCGCTCTGAGACTCCAAGTGAAGGGCGGGGTATAAATCCAATCTCTCCTCCTCTCCTCTCTCTCAATAGTGGAATCAGGACCTGTTTTGTGACCAGTTATTTTTCTGTAACCTTTCCTTGGCAGTTTTACTCTGTAGTGATCTTGATGGCTAGACAACTGTGAAGGACTTAATACTCAAGTCTAGAAGGGGGACATAATGCTTTGCACCCCTGCTGTCAGAAGACAGAGGCGGACACAAGGTTGGTATGAATATGGGCAACTTTATTAATTATTTTAATTATTTCATTATTTGCCCATGCAAGCAGCAAGGGCCAACCTAACAGTGTAGAATAGGTCAAGGCCAGGGGTCGCCCCGACACCTCCCTTGCCATATTGGGTGAGCTACCTTGCCCCTGGCATGAGCCATCCTTATGTGGCTCGGACCTGGCCAGCATAGCAGGCTACTGTCCTGGAGCTCCATACACCCAAGCCACCTAACTAAAGGAGGACCTATCCAGGATGGTACCACAGGAAGTCCGCATTCACCCACCCTAAGCGCACAACCCAAGGCTGATTCTGACAGACCCCTTGTCCCCCAAATTGTGGGGGTACCAAATTGTGCTCACTGGTCCACTTTCCCTTTTTCCTGCACTAACCTGCCAAGTGACCAAATCTATTTAACCAACACTACCAAACCCAGTTATCCAACACCGCAGACAACAGTGCAAGGAAGGCAAAAACACACCCCACCTAGGACCAATCAGTGACAAGCAGACCCTAAAACAGCAACCATCAGAAGCCTGCACTGCATACTGGGTGGGAAGGTGGGCTGAGCACACGGCAAGACTGAAAGGGTGGAGGTGAAGTCGCCCTTGTATGTCAGTCAGCTCCAACCCCTGCTGTGCATCCTGGGAGCAGTGATGTCACTCCACGCCTCTTCCTCCTTCCAAGGCAGCAAAAGTGGTTCCCGGCTGCAATCGCCGTTAAGGGCTACTGCAGCCAGGTGGAGCCGGATTTTCAGTCCCTTTATATTCTAGTTGAGCAAACACACCATGCACCTAAACTGCTTCTAGTCTCAGACCTGTTTTGATGGCAGAATGCTTTAACTTTTAACCTCAGCATTTCTTCCTTGGGTAACTTGCAATGCAGTATTCTAGGGCTGTGGCTTATTTTTGCTCCAGAATTCTCTATCTATAAAACAAAGATGTTGGTATAGCTGTCAGCCAAAAGAGTCTTCATATAGTACTTCCTGAAGCATATAAATAACATAAAGAACATAAGAGACGCCAATGTTGGATCAGGCCAAAGGCCCATCCAGTCCAACACTCTGTGTCACACAGTGGCCAGAAATACCAGTGCCATCAGGAGGTCCACCAGTGGGGCCAGGACATTAGAAGCCCTCCCACTGTTGACCCCCCCAGCTCCAAGAAGACAGAGCATCACTTGCCCCAGAGCCCCAGCAGACAATCTCCTTCATGTAGGCCCCATCCTTCCTCCCTAATTGTGCTCCCTGCACTTGACAACATTGTTGACTCTACCTTAGAAGGGTTGTCACAAAGGGTCAAAAAGGTTGTGATTGCCTTCTGTAGGCCTGGAAGAGTTTTGTGAGGTGGGCAGAAGGGCAGGGGGCTAGGCCAGACACTTGTACTTGTCAAGAATATTTTATTACCTTTTATCATTGACAGATGGAGGCTTAGCTTCCTCATTTGTGAAGGTACTTTTAGCTGCCATTTTAGCTTTTCATAAGGATATCAGGTTCCTCAGTTTTCTCAGTGCCTGAGTCTAGAAAGTTCCTTAAGGGCTTACATAATTTGTATCCACCTGTTGTGCGCTGTGTCCCACAGTGGAGTTTGTCCCTTGTCCTGGCAAAGTTAATGTATAAACCCTTTGAACCAATGGCAAAATCTGACCTGTTTTTTGTGTGTGTCATATAAAACAGCCTTCCTAGTAGCAATCACTTCTGCACATAGGGTGGGGGAACTTCAGGCACTAAGCTGTGAGCCACCCTTTACCAAATTCCATGCAGACAAGGTGGTCCTCAGGCCCAGCCTAAACTTCTTGCTGAAGGTGACGTCTCATTTTCACTTGAACATGTGCAGAATAAGAAAGCAATCAAAACAATAATTGTAGCCATATAATGAGAGATGGACTTTTGAGAATATGGTTTACATGTTGGAACTTACTGAGCCCTTCAAAGTCTCCACTTAGGTCCCAATAGAAGCCTATGATGATAAAAACATGAGAAATAAAAATGACTTTTTAACGTATGATAACATGGTAAATGCTCAGGGAAAAATCAAGTCTTGGCAAGATATTAAAGATGAAGAAATAAATATTAAATGGTTGCTATATTATCAATCAGTGCCATGACTAAAGAAGATCAATAACATGGACGACGGAGTTCTAAGAGATACGACTGAATTTGAACAATTGATTACAAAACAAAATTTACTATGATGTATGTAGACGATGTTACTCCTGCTAGAAACAAAAGAATCCCCCTCCCCCAGTCAGAATAAAGAAACAGACATCAGAGGACTGGGTAAACTAAAGGCCACTTTAACTTTTTAAGCTGGTTTAAATTGCAAAGGCAAAACTAACCTGTGGCATGGACAAGGCCAAAGGTCACTCCTGACCACATAACGGGTGAGCCACCCTGCCCATAGCTCAAGCCAACTTGACGTGGCTCGCAGCCGGCCAGCACAACAAACAGGCCACGCCCTGGAGCTTCATCCACCAAGCCGCACAGCTTAAGTGGAGGATCTATCCAGGCAGTCAGCATTCCTCACCCTGGTTGCACAACCCAAGGGGTGATCCTGCCAGACCCCTAACCCCTAAAGTGGGGGTGCTAACTGATGCTCCCCTAGTCGCATATCGGTCACCCAACACAATCCTGCCTAACTAAAGTGACTAACCTATTTAAATGGCACCGCCCAATGCCAATTCTTCAATCCACTGAACGGCAGTGCAAGGTAGGTGAAAAACACCCCAACCCACATAGCCAATCAGGCAAAGGGCAAAAATTCCTATCTGGCCCCCATAAAGGGCAACCAGCCAAAGCCTGCCCAGTATTCAGGTCAGAAGGGTGGGCCAAGCACAAATCGAAGATTAGAAGGGGCAGACATGGAGCCGGCTGATATCAAGGGCTGCCTCCTCCCCCACCAGAACCCGAATGCTGATCTGTGTGACTGCTCTTCCCCCTTCCTGGGAGGCAAAGGAGGCCCCCAGCAGTATGGTCAGTTGGCCAGCGGCTGGATGGGGGCCAAAGAACAAGTGAAAAAAATGTATGTTCAAATGGATGCAGAATTTTAGAGAGCAGCATTTACGGATCAATGGGAATTCTTATGTCAGCCAGGCATTAAGAGAAAATTGGTACAAAATGTTTTTAGATGATATATAACCACAAAGGACATTGAGAAAACAGACATACATACATACAAAGGAAAATGCTGAAAATGCCAAGACACAGAAGGAACTTTTTTCATATGTGGTGGACTTGTAAAGAAGCACAAATAAATATTTATTTAATTAAATTTGTATCATATTAAAATTTAAATTCCCCATTGAAGCTAAGAATATGTTATTAAGTATACTGCCTAATAAATTACCAAAAATTCTGGAAGAGATATTCAAATACATGGTGACAGCAGCTAGAATTATCTGCCCCTACCTAAAAGAATGGGAAAATAAACTCACCAAATATTTATTTGTTTGTTTGTTTAATTCAATTTGTATCCCACCCTCCCTGCCAAGGCAGGCTCAGGACGGCTTATATGCAACAATGGCAAAATCAAAAACTTATCTAAGAAATAGATCAATCACAAAATCTGAAGAGAGATGGAGTGTGTATTATGCAAGCATGTGGCAAATTTAGATTTGTACACAAATGTATTGAAATATAGTAGGAAAAAGTATCTTCTGCTTTTGTAGCTTGAGTTTGCTGCTAGCAATGGAACAGACCCCTCTGCTTGTCACAGCTTGTCTTCACATGGTCTTCAAGTGGCCACAATCACACCCAGCCACACTCACCCAAACATTTATGCCTTCAGCCTAGCATTCCATTAAACAAACATAAATTCAGTTTTACTTGATGCAGGCTAACATTTCATGTTGATTCAAAGCAAGCAGAAATTCAAGCATTAATAATTCAGAAAACTGTCATAGATGTTGCTGTTTCTTCACATCTTAATCTAATCAATTAACACCTATATGAGAAAGCATCTGCCATCCATTTGAAGCCATTAGTCTAAATGAAGGCATTTTTAACCAGCATTCACAGCAATACTGTTACAAATCACAATGGGATAATTGGTATTAACTAGTAAGGAAACACTCTTCATATAAAGGAGTGTGTTTTTGAATTGATTTTTTTAAAAAACAACAAAACCTAGCTGAGCAGTGCTGGAAAGTGCCTGCTGGGAGCATGTGGTAACTCTAGTCCCAAACTAATCAGTGTGCTTTGGAAAAATCTGCTTGGGTTCCAGTAAGAAAAAGCAGTCCCTAGCCCAACTTTTCAAGGTTTTTTTTTTTAACCAAACTGCCACCTTCTGTCTGAACCAGAAACAAACCCATGTGAAGTGGTGCCTAAGCATCAGTAGGGGAGAAAAGGCAGAACAAAAGAGAATGCCACTCCTCCAGTCTGCATAAGCTAAATACACTCTCAGCATTAATTCTGACACTCAGAACAGTAAGGATTCTCAGAGATTTATCAAATCATTCTCCTATGCTTCTCAAACTTTTCTGTGTGTTCACTGACTAAAGATGAAAGAATAAAATTGTACATTTCTGTACAAAAAAGAGTATCCGTATGCATGTGTGTATATGTATGTTTAATTATATGTTGTACTAGGCTATATTAGCTCTGCTATTGTATGCAGAAGATGAATAATGTGTCTTATATTGCATGTGTGTTGTTGCAGATGACATTTGATTACAGCTCAAAAGCTGGTAAAGTTGAATGCCATTTTAAAATATGCAGTACCATTTTATTAACCTGAAGATATTTCTGTTAACTGAAGATATTTTAAGCTGAGCAAGTTTTTTTTTTTAATTTTTCTTTTCTGATAATATGGCAGCAGATTGCTCGGAGGGCAATGGTAAGTTAGTGAACATTAGTTTGAGAACATTTAGTTTTAGTTTTGAGAACATTTAGTCTTTTCTGGTTTGACACTGCAATGAAATTCCAGTGGGGGGGGCCTGGGGGCCTGATACTCTTTCTGGAGAGCTGAAGGTGGTATGAGAATATTTGCCCTGCTGTCCTGCGTACCATGGGGGCTGCAGGCCACAGGGTTTCCTGGGCTGCAGTGTGCCTTGAGGCTGACCCCCTGTCCATGTGGTCCACTGACCTAACCTGCCCTAAAAGGCCCCCAAATCTTGCTGGGACTCTGACTGAACAACAGCAACCTTCCCCAGGCCTGCAAGACCCACTCCTGGCTCCTCACTTGGGAGCTGCCTAAGCACTAGGATGCATGGTGGGCACACTCTTTTCTTGCATCCTCTTGCCATTTCTGGTCAAGCGTCTTTTGTGGGCTTCGGAGGCACTCCCAAATCTTGATTTTTGTCAAATAAGTGCTTTCATAAAGGAGAAATGCAGATGTAAATATTTTTTACTCCACCTTTGGACTATGTATGTATGTGTGCAAATACTTGTGTTCAAGTATCTGCACCACTCCTTCAGTATCACGGTTGCACTTTGAATATAAGAAAATATGTGCACACTTAATTATATATGCTAAATATATCAACATGATGCAATATCTATCAGGTTACTACATGTAGGTCAATTTTCAGTTTAAGATAGTCTGTTGTTCCTTAGCGTGATTCACGTGTTTCAACCTTAGTCAAAGGAATGCAGGCCGAATGAGCACTTTATGGGAGCAAACCAGACATTTACATACTTTTGCATAGAACTTACAATGTAAGGCTTCAGTCTGTGTTCCCTTGACTAAGGTGAAATAGATTAATAACCCTGTGACCAAGCTCTAATCTATAGGTAAGCATAGAGGAAAGAAATGCTGCCAGCCAGAATGCAAAACCAGTACTACGTATGTTTCACATAGCAAAAAATACAGAAAAAGGCAATGATCACAGAATCCACTTGCATAAGAATCTTGAATTTCATTTTTTAAAACCTGCCACAGTCTCTAGCTGTCATGGGCAAACACATCTAACAACTTGTTGTCCCAGATGGAGATATGTTTCAGTCAAATGATGTATCCTCCCTGTTCAGTTGTTCTTGAATGAGCATCTCAATAGGGATGAGGATGTGCATCTACACTGGCAACATGTGTGGAAGGCAGCTTGCATGCAAGGATCTCTCCTGATAGATTGGGGCACAAATTTGTAAGTGTTAACGGTTATGAAAATATTCTTGAAAGTTGTGTGCAATGTCTGATGGAGTCTTAAAAATTAGAGCAGTTGCAAGTAAGATTTTCAGTGGTGAAAAGACAGAATTTGCCACATGACTAGTGGAAGCTGAATATGCAAAATATAAAAATATACAGAATACATCATGTCTAATCTGACTTTTTGATGCAGAATTTAGGTTTCTTTGGTGTAGTGTGCTCAGTATACTGTACTGAAAACTAATGAATGACGAAATACTTCCTCATATGAATTAGCAACTAGAAGTGCTAAAATGTATGTGCGCAAATATGTGTTCAAGTATCTGTACCGCTCCTTCGGTATCAAGTATCATGGTTGCATTTTGAATACAAGAAAATGTGTGCACAATTAAATATATATGCTGAATAGCTTGTTGATATAATAAAGAATAAAGAAATCCAGATTTACATTCTGAACGTTTTAAAATGGGTTCTAGGATAGATTTGGGCCTTGATCCATGGTGATTATATTTTGTTAGCTTGCTTCCATTCTTCCTAGATAGGTGATTAATGCCATCAAGATTGGTAGCAGTACTGATTTGCATGTAATGGTATGTGTGATCCAAATCCAGCATAGTAGGCACAGCTAAGGCTGCAATCCTGTATATATTTACTTGGTGACTTGCATAGGATTGAACTATATATGTGCTGGGTTAGGGATCTGGCAGTGGGAAATACCATACAACAGTTTTGTTTGGGAAATTATGTATAAAAAGATCACAGTTACTGGATCAGGTTCAAGTGTTTGGTTTTGATAACTGGCACAATAATCAAACCTACCGCATATAATTGTTACAGTTAATATTTGAATATATTCAGCTTTAGACTATTTCACAAGTGCTTGAACTTACATCCTTTCTTAAAATATATTTCATAAATTAGTATTTTTTTTCTAGTGCATAAATTCTGTTGGAGTGGTTTTTTAAATTCAAGGAGTGGTTTTCGTCATCGTGCAGGGCACTGCTATCTTTCAGTTTTGTGAACTAATGAACTAATGACTTCATGAAAGAAATCCAGGTTTTAAAGTACTTTGGTAAAAGGGGTGGGCAGCCTGATCCTCTGCATTTTTACACAGAAGTAAGTCCAACTGTATTCTTTGGGTTTATCCCTAAGTAAATAGGATTAGTACTCTAAGGCTGGTAAGATACTTTTAGGCAGATCCTGTACTCTAAAGTAAATCCCATTGAGTTCAGTATGCAGTCATAGGGCTTCCATTCCCCCGACAGGGGTGTGGGGTTGCCCGCTTTCATGCCCCCAGATCCGCTGGCCCCAATCTAGCTGGCAGGGGAACCCCACCCCTAAAGTGCCCTGCTTGCAGCATTGCACCTGGTGCAATGACGTCACCTGGAGGTGACGTCATCGTGCAGGGCACATTGCAAGGCAGGCAGTCAATCATTTAAGGAAAAACCATAGAATTTTTCCTTAAACGATAGAACATCCCCTGCAACATGCCCTGTGTGATGATGTCTCTTCTGGGTGATGTCATTGTGGCACGCACAAGAAGCATGTGTGCCAAAGAACTCCATGGCAAGGACTGGAATCCCCTACTGGTGGCCAGGTAAGACCTGGCAACCCTATGCAGTCAACATGCTTACAATTGCTGCTGTTAGAAATGTGTGTATAAGACCTAATTTTTCTAAGCATTGTTTGTTCATGCAATACGGTCTTAGGGCATGATTGTCCTGAAGGCTGTTTGGTCCTTTCAGAGTAGTGAAGGACCTCCAATGCTCAAAATTCTTAACAGTGAGATCTGATTCACCCATTAGGTTATGTGTATAGACTAAACCAGGAATAAACAAATTATGTAAAGCTAGAAGCACATTTAGATAAATTCACAAGGTGGATTGCCTATTGCAGTATATAATAACTCAAACTAAAGAAATGACATAATATGACATCAGTTAAAAAAAGTTCTCTAATATTGCTGTTTTAACATATTGTGGTTGTAGTCAATACTAAGTGTGGCAGCTACCAACCAGTTCCATGTAAATCAATATATATTTTTTCTGGCTCGATCAGTATTATAAATGTACCAAAAATGGATCTCATACTTTGTGTTAAAAATTAGGCTCTACTGTTTACCTATCGAACAATCAGACTCAGAAAGCATCTTGATCTAAAGTTGTCTTCTGAGCTCATATTATGTATTTGAGAATCTCACCTATTTCAATCACTGGCTTGTTCCTAATCTTGGAAATATCTCACAAGAAACCCAAAATATATGTATCAAAATTCATATTCAGCAGTATTATATATTCAATGGTGTTGATCTAGTCCTGCTTACAAAAGTTATTTTTAAAAAATCATTCACCAAAATACTGATTAAATTTAATATCAGTGGATCAAATTAAACCAATATTGTGTCACTCCTGTTTTTAGATGACCATCTTTAGATAAATGGTTGAGTTATTATATTAGTTACAGTAGCTATGAACATTTCTTCTGTTTACAGTTTAATATTATTTGTAGGACAAAGAGTAAGGGCACCCTCGAGTCATAATTAAGCACCTTATTTTCAGTAGAAAAGCTAAGCAATTGCTCAGCTCTGCTACAGTGGAATTCATAAAACAATGGCGCTTAAGTTTAAAATATATTGTTGGGGAGAAAAGCCTTTAACTTCCAAAGTCTGAATTGCTGTCTTTTATAAAGCTCTGATCAGGACAGAGGGAATCACTCAGGAATAACAGCAGAGACAAGTTTCTGTAGTCTGTACAAAATTTTCTTTTAATACTAGTTTCTCAGGTCTAAAGCAAAAGCACCTGTGTGTTGCATTTGTTGTGAATGTTGTTTGTTGACAGATACAAGGCTTTTAAAAATTGGTAAGTGTATGTTGTTAAACATTCATTAGCTTTAAGGTCAAGTGATGTTTAATATTACTAGAGTTAATGTTAATGGAAAATTATAAAGGTGGTAAATGTAATGATGTTATTTATACTGTGTTAGTCTTGCCAAATAAAATGTTGACATGTTGAAAGTGGAAAGAGATTATAAGCATTGGTAATGTTTTAAGTTTTCACACGCAGCCCTCAATAAACGTAATAGATACTTTCTTAGTAGAAACTTATCTAATACAGTAAACCATTCATTTGTTAAGGAAGCATGTTACTATATTTTTGGGCTTCATAATATTGGTTGATTATAAATGCAGGCTGTTTTAGTTTACTGAGACAGGCAGTGTTTCTGATGAATTTGTACAATGTCCATCCTATCATCAACTTTACTTACTTTTTTTCCTTGTATTTTTTCTTTCATACAGGCCATGCAAGTAAAGGTACAGGTCAAAGTGCATGATGTGTCTTTATGTTTTAGTGTTAGAGATGACCAGGCTATCAGCATTCTTTCCATTGATCACAGCAGTGGCGTCACAAGGGGAAGGTACATGTCCTGCCCAGTATGAATCCTATTGGAAAGCAAAGCAGATTTTAACCGATCATCTGTTTTTATGCTCCAGCACACTTCTTCCATATAGGCCTGGGAACTGATTTTATTTTTAAAAAAATTAGTCCAACTAGGTCTCTGTTCTGCCTCTGTTACCACGTTAATTTTATATTTTAAATGGGGGGAAAGCTGTCTTCTTAAAAATGGTTCATTCAACATACTTATGGACATGCTGTCATTTTTAGCATTTGATACTGGAAACAAATTGTCATCGCACTTTTCACTGCTCATTGCCCTCAAGGGTAGTCAACTTATCTCAAGGAACTACTTCACCCTCATTTCTGCCCTAAATCCCCACAATCAAGATACTAAAACAAAAAAAAACTGTAGTAGACTAAAATGTCTGAGTATGTTTTTATACTGTCTATTTAAAATTCTCATCCTTGAAATGAAATTAGAGGATCAATCATAGAAATAATTCAAAGGAAAAAAACCAGTTAAGACGTAAGAGTTAAAATATGAGGCAGTGAGGTTGTAAGGCTGTGTCTCCATGGCTGCAAATGTACGTATTATTTTAACATCACACAAGCAAGCCATGGCAACTACACAGCACTTCATAATTGCTGATGCAATCTCTCCTCCAGCATCTGCAGTTTCAAAAGCAGTGGGGGTATTATATCATGCTTTCCCCCACCTCCCCATTTTTAAGATTTTCTCCTTACCCCAACCATTCACTCTGTAATATGCTGCACTGGAGGGTGGAAAGAAACAGATGATCACTAATTGCATGGAAACATTTAGAAATATATGTAGTGCAAATGTACACCCTTCTCAATGCATTGAAATAAATGGGCTTAGAAGGGTGTAACTCTTCATAGGATTACACTGATCACATGGCAGTTTACATCACATAAGGAGACAGAGTTTATTTATTTATTTATTAAATTTATAGACCACTCTCCCCCAAAGGACTCAGAGTAGTTTACATCATATTTCAAAAATAGAATAGACTGAAAATATACAATAAATAGAAAAGTGGAAATGCAAATAACTAAAACAATAGCATTCCCCAGATATATTGATGGCATATAAAAATTCCTCTCCCTCTGTAGGGTGAATTGTAGACAGGCCATGGTGAAGGTCCCACTAGAATTTGAATAAAAACCATCGCTGCCCTCAACCGCAGGCCTGGCGGAACATTTCTGTTTTACACACCCTGCAGAATTGATCTAAGTCCTGCAGGGCGCAGATGTGATTAGGTAGAGAGCTCCATGAGGCCAGTGCCAGGGCCAAAAAGGTCCTGGCTCTAGTTGAGGACAGCTGGACATCTTTTGGGTCAGGGATCACCAGCTGTTTTTGATCTCCTGAGCATAAAGCTCTTTGGGGGGCATACCAGAGGAGGCAGTCCTGAAGGTACATTGGTCCCAGACCATTAAGGGATTTTAAGGTCAGAACCAAAACCTTGAAGTGGATCCAGTACTCCACTTGGATCCAGTGCACCTGATGAAGCACAGGCTGAATATGCCAGTGTGGGTGGTGTGCTGTCAAGTGCAAGGAGTTGGCACCCCAACCTAGCCACGGGACCTCCATCTTTTATGGGTTCAGTCTCAGATGGCTCTGCTTCAGCCATCCAGCCATGGCCTCCAATCCCACAGCCAAGTTAGGTGAGGCACTAGCCGTCCATCAGTCCAACAACAGATATAGCTGGGTGTCTCAGTGTACTGGTGACAGCCCAACCTGAAACTCTGCACCAGCTGGGTGAGAGGCCACATATAGATGTTAAATAACATGGGAGAGAGGACTGCCCCTTGGGAAACCCTGCACACCAAGGGGTGGTGGAGCGACACCCTCTCTCCCAGCAGCACCCTCTGTCCTCAACTCTGGAGAAATGAATTTAGCCACTTCAAGGTGATGGGGCAACAGGTCATGGTTGAAGGCTGCTGTCAGATCTAACAACAACAGCAGCAGCGCTGACCCATCTTGATCCAGCTGTGTGCTGAGATCATCTGTGAGGGCGACCAACACTGTCTCCTTCCCATGGCCTGGGCAGAAATCAGACTGGAATGGATCCAGAGCCAGTTTCCCCCAGGAAACCATTGGGCTTGCTCAGCCACCACTCTCTCAATTACCTTGCCCAGAAACAATAGATTCAAAACTGGGTAGTAATTGGTCAAATCCAGTGGAACTAAAGATGGCTTTTTCAAGTTCAGTGTTACCACGGCCTCCTTTAATCTCCCTGGATACACCAGAATTGAGGGACAGATTGATAATTTGGAGTGTTTTTAGATGATTTTAGGAAAATCTACAGCAACTAATGATTTTAGGATTGTTTAAATTGGTATTGATTTATATGGATACAAGTCCATATAAATAAATAAATAGTCCATCAGGGGGCCTCGTATTCCATCACCACTGGCCTTCACCAACCCTGAAGGACACTGGTCAAGGAGGGATGTGGTTGGCCTAACAGCACCCAGGATCCTGTCAATATCAGCCTGAGAGAGTCAGCTGAAGTTGTCAAAACACTGAGTCCAAAGGGGGCCAAGGAGCCTCAAGTTCTCTTACTTTATCAACTGTGGCTGGTAGGTCATGGCAGAGCAACAATATCCAATAACTTCAAGCCACAGAATATGTCCTGGACTACCACAGCTACTGAGAAATAGGGAAACATGGGAGTTTGTATGTATGAAAGATATGAGAGAGAAAGATATGTGGCCCTACTGCATGGCTAGAGGCCATAGATTATTGCCTCTGCATAAAATTCCATATTAGCTACCCAGTGTTTCCACTAGGGTTGCCTGCCAGTGTATGTCAATAAGTAGGTCATAATGGGTGCCATCTGGCAATGGTGTGACATAGAAGTGACATTACACCTCTGTAGGAATTGCTGGAAACCCTATGGTTTATAGTGATTCCTAGAGCAGACTGATATAAATTCCAGGTTTTCCCTGAAAGTGATGTCACACCATGTCCCAACAGTGATTTTTTAAATTTGTTTTCCCCCCTGCTGGCCACCAGAGTAGCAGTGGGAAAGAGGAGCTGGGGATAGTGGATTGCCCATCCCCCAGGAGGAACTTGGAAAGAAAGCCTAGTTTCCACCCACCACTGTAGCTCTTCAGTGCCAGTTTGGTGTAGTGGTTAAGTGTGTGGACTCTAATCTGGGAGAACCGGGTTTGATTCCCCACTCCTCCACTTGCACCTGCTGATGTGACCTTGGGTCAGTCACAAGCTCTGGCACAGCTGTCCTTGAAAAAGAGCAGTTTGTGTCAGAGTTCTCTCAGCCCCACCCACCTCACCGGGTGTCTGTTGTGGGGAGGGGAAGGGAAAGGAGTTTGTAAGCCGCACTGAGACACCTTTGGGTAGTGAAGGGCGGGGTATAAATCCAATCTCTTCTTCTCTTCTTCTTCTTCTCTTCTTCATGGTCTAGACACACCATAAGTTACATTACCATTTCATTTGCTTTTAGCAGTGCTAACAGTACATAATTCCAGGACTGCAACTTGGCTTTTTGGTTTAAATTTTAAAATATGGATTTCTGTGAATAAAAGTTATAAGTCAATGTTAGCAGTAGTGCTGCATTTCACACAAGAAGGTCTTCTGAGAAAGCATCAAAACATCCAACATTGCTCCCAGTGAAAGCTCTGCTGTGCAGCATTCTTGATCATAATGTGGGCATAATTTCTAATTTCTGGCAGGTGAATGAAACATACCCACTACCTCTGACATCATGGAAAAGGAGGCAATGTCTTTCTGCCTGAAGACATCTACTTTAGGAACAGTATAGGGAAGGACAATATGTTTTGGATATGTCTCTAAACATCCTCCTCCCTTTCTCAACAACAGCAGCAAAATAGCTGGGTTCTAGAATGAAAGGATACATATTCTAGTTTGGGAAATGGGAAGCTGCCTTCCTCCTTCTGAGACCCTGAAGGCTGTGGTTAGTTCAGAGCAACAAAGGACAGAGGCTCATCTGTCCTAGCCTCTTGGTTTGCTCATTCTTCTCAGCAAAAAACCGGAGGATGGTAGAAGAATTCATCACCTTCATAAGAATATAAGAAGAGCCCTGCTGGATCTGACCAGTGGTCCAGTCCATCTGTTCCAGCATCCTGTCTCACACAATGCCCAATCGGTTCCTATGGAGGGCCAACAACAGGGCATAGAGGTCGAAGCCTTCCCTTGATGTTGCCTCATGGTATTGGGATTCAGAGGTTGAGTGCCATGGCTAGTAGCCACTGAAAGACCTCCTCCGTGAATCTGTCTAATCCCCTCTGGCAGCAAATCCCACATTTTTATCATTTATTGTGTAAATAAATATTTCCTTTTGTCCATCCTGATCAACTGCCTGTCATCTCTACTGCCCTCAAGTACTAGTATTTTGGGAAAGGGAGGAAGAAGTTATGTCTGTTCACTGTCTCTACCCCATGCATAGTTTTGCAAACCTCTGTCATGCCCTGCCCTTGTCCTAACTGAGAAATCACAGACTCTCCAGCCTTTCTTCACAGGAATGGTGCTCCCAACCCTTAATCACCTTGCTTGTCCTCTTCTGTACTCTTTCCAACTCTGCAATATCCTTTGAGTGACATGGTGACCAGAACTGCACACAGTATTCCAAATTAGGCTGCACCATACAGGGCCATTATAATATCAACTGTTTTGTTTTAATTCCCTGTCCTACTAATCTCTGGCATAGAGTCTGTCTTTTTCACTGCTGTGGCACACTGGGCTGACACTTTCATTGAGCTCTCCCCTACAACCCCAAGTCTCATTCCCTCTCAGTCTCAGCAAGTTCAAAGTCAAAACATATACTTGAAGTTGGGATTTTTTGTTCCAGTGTGCATCACCTACCTACACTAAACTTAATTCACCACATTGTTGCTCACTTACCCCATTTGTGGAAATCCACCCGGAGCTCTTCACAGTTGGCCTTGGTTTTCATCATCCTGAATAATTTGTGTCATCTACAAACTTGGACGCTATACTGCTCACCCCCAGTTTCAGGACTTTTATGAACAAATTAAATAGCACTGGCCCCAATACCGATCCTTGCAGGCCCCCACTGCTTACTTCTGTCTATTGCCAGAACTGTCCATTTATTTCTAATTTATACTTCCTGTCATCTAACAGAGCTTTAATCCATAAGAGGACCTGAACTTTTACCCCTTGACTGCTTAGCTTACCTAGGAATCTTTGGTGAGATACTTGGTCAACAGCTTTTTGAAAGTCCAAGTATATAATATCCACTATCTACATGCTTATTCATAGAATCTTAGAGTTGGAAAGGGCCATACAATGCCCCTGTTCAATGCAGGATCAGCCTAAAGCATCCCTGACAAGTGTTCATCCAGCTGCTGCTTGAAGACTGCCAATGAGGGGGAGCTCACCACCTCCCTAGGCAGCCAATTCCACTGCTGAACTACTCGTACTGTAAAAAAAGTTTCCTAATATCCAGCCAGTACCTTACGACCTGTAATTTAAACCCATTATTGTGAGTCCTATCCTCTGCTGCTAACAGGAACTGCTCCCTGCCTTCCTCTAGTGACAGCCTTTCAAATACTTAAAGAGAGGAATCATGTCCTCCCTTGGCCTCCTCTTCTCCAGGCTGAACATTCCCAGGTACCTCAGCCTTTCCTTGTAGGGCTTGGTCTACAAGCCCCTAATCCTCTTCATCACTCTGTTCTGCACTTGCTCCATTCTGGGTGCCTGGCCACTGTGGTGTACAGCGGGACTATGATGTCTTATTATTTGGATGTTATGCCTCTGTTGATACACCCTAAGACCGCATTAACCCTTTTATTTATTTATTTATTTATTTATTTATCACATTTATATCCCACCCTCCCCGCAATGCAGGCTCAGGGTAGCTTTTTTTGCTGCTGCATCAGACTGACTGCTCATATTTAGCTTACAGTCCTCCTGTACTCCAAGATCTTGTTTACACTGACTGCTACCCAGAAGTGTGTCCCCCGTCCAGTATGCTTGCTTCTAATTTTGGTTATGGAAAAAATGCACTTATCCTTTTTGAATTGTATCTTATTCATATCTGCCCACTTTTCCAGTGTGTTCAGATCTTGTTGATTTCTATATCTTCTGATGTGTTCACTACTCTTCTCTATTTGGTATCTGCAAATTTAATGAATAGTCCATCCACTCTCTCATCCAGATCATTTATAAAAATATTTAAAAGTACCGGACCCAGAACTAAGCTCTGTGGCACCTTCCTGGATGCCTCCTTCCAATCAGATAAAATGCCATGGACATCTACTTTTTGGGTGCAGTCCTCCAATCAGTTCTCTGTGCACCTAACTATCCTAGGGTCCTGTCCACAGACTTCCAATTTACCCATCAGAACATCATGGCGAACCTTGTCAAAAGCTTCATGGAAATCGAGACTTCCGGTTTGTGGCTCGGCGATGGCGGAGGCTCTCCCCTAATGCTGGGGAGGCATTCCGCGCTCCAGTGGGGATTGGAGGGGTGCCACCTCAAGTGGCACCCCCAGGTGAGCCTTGGATTAAGGCTCCGAGCCAGGGGCGCTTGGGGGGGGGGGTGTCCTCTTTGATGGCAAACTGCCGGAGAATTGAGGCGCTCCCTTTGCCCCAACCGGTCTGCCCCCTGAGAGGCTCGGTTTTCACCGAGCTAAGCCGATGCCGGCTGGGACAAGCAGATGAGGGTTATCGAATTACACAAAGCTAAATGGTGTCTGGTTGCAGACC
>NW_015164683.1:638241-664465 GCF_001447785.1 Gekko japonicus
CGAGACGATTTATCGATCTTACTCTAAATACATAAAAAGTAATAACCTGCCGGGTGAAATAGTCGTCAAGTTTCTCTGAAGACAGTCGAGGGACGATGTCCTTAAAGCAACAGCAGCTAATCCCCTGCAGTTGGGTTCTACAACCATCAGAATTTTAAAAGACGTTCCATTTGAGGTTCGAGAAAAGCGAAAAGCCTACAAAGAGTTGATTTCAACGCTGCAAATCAACCAAATTCCATATTCCTGGATTTTTCCGGAAGGGGTCTTGTTCAAGTACAGAGATAAAAGGGAAAAACTGGACGGTGTTCAAAGCAGAAGAATGGTTGAAGCGGTTCTTCGGATCGAAGGAAGAAGAACAGCAAGAAGGAGGGGGAGGCGCAGAAACCATAGAAGATGGAGACGGAGACCCAGGTGCAACAGGTGCTGAGGCCAAGGAAGCATATGACTTACGACTGAGAAAACCAAAGTAACTCCTTAAAATATTAGAAGTCCTGCAAACAGCGATGATGATGAAAGAACTCTGAACGCACGTAGAAGAAGAAGAAGAGACTATTATTACTAATATGAACTCACTAATTTCCGAATACATTGACTCAAACGAAAAGTTTTTTGTTTTAAATACTAACATAATACTAACTGATTAGAACCCTCTCTCATGGGGTTTTAGTTATAGTGTGGGTTTTTATTTACTGTCCTTTTTTTCCTGGGGTAACTTTCCCTCCCTTTTTTTTCTGTAGTGTATAGGTGTAACAAAAAAAGTAATAAAGCTACCCTGTTTCAGGGGATTAAAAAAAAAAGCTTCATGGAAATCCAGGGAAATAATGTTGACAGCGTTCCCACAATCCAGTAACCTCTTCTCTTGATCTAAGAAGGAAACAAGGTTGGTCTGGCAGGACCAGTTCGGGAAAAATCCATGCTGACTTCCTTGTATCACCAAGTTGTTGTTCAGATGCCCATAGATTGACCCCTTAAAAATATGCTCCAGTATCTTCTCTGAGTCAGAGGACAGACTGACTGGCCTGTAGTTTCCTAGGTCATCCTTCCTCCCTTTTTTGAAGACTGAAATAACACTTGCCCTTCATTGTGGCACATCTCCCATCCTTCAAGTATTCTAGATAGAAGATGATGGACAAAGGCTCTGCAAGATCTCTAGAAAGTTCTTTGAGCACTGTTGGGTGCACACCATCTGGCCCCAGGGGATTTGTACTCATCCAATGCAGCCAGGTACCTCTCAACAACCTCTCTGTCCATGTCAACCAGCAACCCAGATGCAGTGGCTTGCCTACTGCCATTTCTTGATAAGCCTGTTCTGTATGGAAAAAACAGAGGCAAAATAGGCATTGGGCCTTTCCGCTTTCTTTCTGTCTTCTGTCAGAGTTTCTTCTTTGTGCCTAATACTTCTGTCAGATTACAGTTTCTACTAATTTACCTGGGATAGACTCTAACTAGCCTGCAATTTCCTAGTTCTCCTCTGGACCCCTTTTTAAAAGAATTTGTGTAATATTTGCTGTTCACCAATCTTCTGATCCAGTGGCTGATTTTAGTGATAAGTTGCATATCCCATACTTAATTTTGGTAAGAAAATATTGGATAGAGGCCTATCTCTTTACTTAGGCAGTGGAGCTGATAAACCAAGGCTAACCTACCCCACCACCGGACCAACCAAACCCCCCCCCCCCAACTCAAACCTTAACTGGGTTCTAGTTAGTGTACAGAAGACATTACTGTTATTACTCAGGACATTACTCAGGGCATTGTTATATGTAGATCTGCTTTCATATTTACCAAATGAAGTTTTCTTAGCGGTAATTTATGAATGCTAAAATTTCGTGGCAGAGACAGAATGGAGCATTTCATCACGTTTTAAATGTATTTTCCTTTATTTATGTTACTACTCTTGTCCAGTTGAACTGAAGTGAATATGGGGAAAGTTGTCCTCCAAGGAACAGAAGAAAGAAAAACTAGATCTGTCTTTACCTCTCCTGTTAAATCAGTTACCTCCCCTGATTAAGAGACTAGTGACGCCACTGGGTCTCCGTGATACATTGTGGCATTTGTTTGTCTGCTATCAAAGTAGAGTACAAATTAATGTCATTATAAATATAGAACCATTAATTCATTGCTACTGTAGAAAACTTTTTCTAAGGCATTTCCACAAGCAAAGCTTTGAGGCAAATTACTCTTTTGCAGTTCTTAGCTCTTTAAGAAAACCACCACATCATGTTTTTGTTTACTTCAGACTGCAAAACATGTAGGAATGGCTAGATGCTTTGGTAGTTTCCATTAATAAGAGAGCTTTGCAACAATTTACCGCATGTTTGCACACTATTTGAATTTTCTTCTCTTATCAGAAATGAAATTTTGTGGTAATTGTTGGCAAATGATCCACATTAGTGTGTCTTACTGTACCAGTATGCCAAGCGTGTACAGTATAAATACTTGCTCTGGGCCTTAAAATTTCATTTGCGGAGTCAAAAAGAGGCAGAGGGTTATTAGCCAGCATCTGCTATATGTAATGGTTACATGCTATGGACCCAATCCTGAATTCATGTGTGTGGCAATCTTCTCACAGGGTCAGTGGGTGACTTTTTCATACATGCAATTCAGAAATGGGACATTTTTGTGGCTGTTCAGTGTGACTTTGTTCATAGTGTGATGTTACCAATGAGAAACGTTGCTGTTGCTCACAGCTTTGATTTGCTGCCTTAAATAAAAAGTTTTATTTTGAAATAAAATTGTACATTGTCTATCTGACGTGGAATAGGACAGATGTTACGTTGATGTGCAACTTGTTTACTGTCTCTTTCCTAGGGCTCATACTTTGGGTGGCTGAAGCTGCTGACAGTATAGTCTGATACCTTTACAAGATTTATTTATCAACATCGGAGCTAATGCAGACTAGTTTTCTAGTGCACATACTCATAAGTGTATGGTTTTGTTGAATTCATACTTTTTAGATATCAGACTTTTAAAGATGCAGCAATGCAGATTCATTTCATACATGCATATAGTACTCAGACACCAGAAGCACTAATTTATATCTTCTAACAAATGCAAAGTTTATTGTCATAACTTCTTATCTGTTCCAGATGTTATTTGTACGTTCATATATGTTTATTCAGAAATGTGTAGGTCCTAGAATATGTGTTTTTAATTGTTTGTGTAAAAGTGACTGATAAAAGTATTTCTAAAATATATTTTCCACATAAATTATTTGGTTCATTTCTATTTTAACAAGCTTACCCATTCAAAGCATTTTAAAAATTAATATAAAGGCCTAGATTTGATTAACTTGAAAGAATTAACTATTGTAGTATGTTTTGAATCAAGTAAGAAGACAATGTGTTTCCTATGTGTCTTCCAATTGTAGTCTGGAGGCCATGACCAAGAACGAAAGAAATCAAAGCGTAGAGGAGATTTATACTCAATTCAAACCTCACTGATTGTAGCTGCACTTAAAAAAATGCTTCCAATTGGATTGAATATGTGTACGCCTGGAGATCAAGAACTGATTTCTCTTGCTAAGCTCAGATTTAGCTGTGTAAGTCAATATTTTACTCTTTTTAAAAGCCCTGGGGGTTCAGTTTACAAATATTGTTAGACATGTAAGGTTGGAGTCTATTACTCCCTTCCACTACAAAAACCTTTCACTGGGATAGGAAAGTGTCCCTAGTTTGTGAAATGATCCAGTCCATCGTTTTCATGGTCCTGATTCAAGAGTTTTCACAGTGCACATGAAACTGTGCTAGCAAAAAACTTTCTTCACACTTTATATGTGTGGGGGACATAGGTAAAGGTAAAGGTTCCCTTGCTCGAAAGCCAGTCGAATCCAACTCTAGGGTTGCGGTGCTCATCTCCGTTTCAAAGCCGAAGAGCCAGCGCTGTCCAAAGACGTTTCCATGGTCGTATGGCCGGCATGACTAAACACCAAGGCGCACGGATTATTTCTTTTTAAATGTGTTATCCTGCCTGCATACTGCTGGGCACTCAAGATGGCTCATAATTAAAAAACAAAACAATACAAAGAATAGAATTCAAATATTTCTGTTATTGGTTTGATGCCTACCTTCAAAGTCCTATATGGCCAGGGGCCTGCATATCTTCCAGTCCGCCTCTCCCCTTATGAGCCCTGTAGGACATTATGATCTGCGAACCAGCATCTCTTGGTAGTCCCCGGCCCCAGGGACATCTCTTCTGCCTCAACGAGGGTCAGGGCTTTATCGGCTCTGGCCCCTGACTGGTGGAATGAGCTCCCATATTAGATCAGGGCCCTGTGGGACCTATTACAGTTCTGCAGGGCCTGCAAGATGGAGGTCTTCTGCCAGGCATTTAGCTGAGGTGGTGGGCAATGTTCCCTCTAAGCTGTGGAGTCCTGCGAGCAAGAATTCTACTTTGTGAGGTTCTGGCATTAAAGTTGTGAGCGAGCGATTTGGCCCCTGCATAAACTAGTTTGCTCTGGAGCCAACCTTCCTGAGCGAAGACAAAAATGGGTGAGCCGGAGGCTAAAAAACTGTGAGCTAGCTCACACTAACTCAGCTTAGAGGGAACACTAGTGGTGGGCATCCACACCTTATTGGGCCTCCCCTCCCATGACCCAGATCTGAGTAACCATCTGGAACCCCAACTTGTAGTAGACCTCATCTGTTGAAGCTCTGGTTAGGAGTATCAGAAATTACAATTTGTATTTTAATTTTTTTGTCTTTTAATTGGTTTTAACTATTATTTTCATATATATGTGATTGTTGACTTGATATGATGGAACCTGCCCTGAGCCTGCTATGCAGAGAGGGTGGGATATAAATATAATATAATTAAAAAACAAAAATACTGCACCAGTCAGCAAAGTTTGAAGCCTTTCTCCAGCCTTAAGAGTGTTCATCCAACTTCAGTAGTACTTTCGTTGGTGCCTGATTAATTAGGAGATTTTTTTAAAATCAGGGGAAATAGTTTTAATCAATTCTAGTGGATTAACTGGCTGAATATGGCAGCCCTACTCAAATAGTTGTGTTTTCATCAATTCAAACAATAGCCATGTTAGTCAGCTGGTGGCTGACCGTGTCAAACGCAGCTGACAGATCTAACAACACCAGTGCCGCCACACCACCTCGATCCAGATGCCTACGGAGATCGGCCGTCAGGGCGACCAGCACCGTCTCTGTCCCATGGCCCGGGCGAAAGCCGGACTGGAAGGGATTGAGGACGGAAGCCTCATCCAGATAGCCCTATAGCTGGGATGCCACCACCCTCTCAATTAGTTTGTCCAAATAGGGCAAATTGGAGACCGGCCAATAGTTGGCCAATTCAGCCGGGTCCAAAGATGGCTTTTTCAAGAGCGGGTGGACCATTGCTTCCTTAAGTGCTCTGGGGAACCGTCCCTTGATGAGGGACTTGTTGGCAGTCTCCTGCAGTGCACCTCGAAACCCCTCGTGGCCCACTTTAATAAGCCAGGAGGGGCACGGATCCAGGTCGCATGTGATTGGGTGCACAGATACGAGCAACCTGTCAGCTTCCTCCAGGCTGAGTGGGTCAAAACTCACTAAACCCAGCACCAAAGACGTGCAAGGGGCCTCAAGTTCCCTAACTGTTTCAATTGTGGCGGGGAGGTCACGGCGGAGAGCCAAGACTTTATCTGCGAAATAGCTCACAAATGCCTCACAGCCTAAATCCAATTCCCTAGCATTTTGTCTGCCCCGGGACAGAGCTGTCAAAGACCGAATTACACTATATAATTGGGCCGGGCGTGAGCTGGCAGATGCAATCGAGGTCACATAGAACTCTTTCTTTGCGGCCTTGACTGCCATCTCATAGGATGTTCTTGACACTTCGTCAGGAGCACGGCGCCGCCATCTCAGTTCTCACTTCAGCCGCCACAACTCCTGGGTATAGCAGGGTGCTCGTCTATCACGAGTGTGGAGAGGGCATCTGGGAGCGATCGCGTCGATGGCTGAGGAGAGTCGGCAATTCCAATCCTCCACCAGCTCATCCAATGAACCACCAGGGGTCCTCGGATCCCGCAAAGCCATCTGGAACTGCATCAGGTCCATTTGACTTCACGGGTGAGCCAAAATCAGCTCTCCACCTAAACAGGGTTGGCGTGGGGCATTCAGACGGGCCCTCAGGGCATGGTTGTCCGACCATGGTACTGCCAAAGAAGAAATCTGATCCACCGTAACCCCTGCTGCAAAGATCAAATCGAGCATGTGACCGGCCCGATGTGTGGATGCCAAGACAAACTGGGAGAGTCCCAGTGCCGCCATGGACGACACTAGATCCACAGCCCAGCTGGAGGTTGCGTCCTCAGCATGGACATTGAAGTCACCCAAGACTATTAGCCTAGGGTGCTCCAGCACCCAGCCTGATATGGCCTCCAGCAGGGATGGCAGACTATTGGCTGGCACGTTAGGTGGTCGGTACACCAACCAAATAGCCAAGCTCTTCTCAGCCTCCAGCATCACACTGACACACTCAACACCCATGATCTCTACCTGCAGAAGCGCCCTGAAGGAGTAAGCCTCCCGAATGAATAGAGCCACACCTCCCCCCCACCCCCTAGTCCATGATTGATGGACGACCGAAAACCCCGGCGGTGCAAGTTGGGCGAGAGAAATTACATAAAATCAACGCACAATTACAATAAAACAATTGAACCATCTAAAGCAGTACTAAAACCAGTTAATTTCATAACAAGTGCTAATGGAGACATTTGGAGGTCTTGATGGCATCACTTCCCTGCTGAGCAACCTCCTGTGCCCAAACTCTGTCTTTCCCGGGTTCTGTCCCCAAATCTGCTGGAATTTTCCAACCCAGAGCTGGCCACCCTGCACACAGTTAAATAGAACAGATCATATGTGCAAAACAATACATGGGCACAGATTTGGCATTAAAAAATGCAACATTCAGAAATCAGTGCCAGAACATTCCAATCTACCAGAACACTCTGTTGCTGCCCTGAAAGTCAGCAGTCTTCAACAGAGGAACACCAAAGGAAGCTCCCAACAAGAAATTGCTGGATTACAATTTATCATCAGGCTTAATTGTACTAAACAGGAGCATAACATATCTGAGGCCTTCCTCTTTAACACACTCTACAGATGTGGCAACTAACTTGTCTGGGTTATCACCAGTTAGAGCATTTGTCAATTAACACTGTGAGGAATTTCAGACAGACGATATAATCCGGAAGAGGAACGGTTCCCAAATGGTTTCTGGTCTGTCATTTCAGACAGATCCGTTTTAGAACCGGTTCCCTACCGGAATATATTTGTAATTTCACACACAAATGCTACTGTCCCATTTAGGAAACAGGGCTGAAGCATTTTACCTGTCAACCGCTTCCAAGTAGTCTTCAGTTTCCTCTCCCGGTTCCAATGCGCTTTTTCCCACCGTTTTTCGCCCTCGTGGAAAAAGCGGTGCAGTCTGAAATGGCAAACCGCTTCAGATCCAGCTCTTTACCGGAAGGGGAAAGCCATGTGTGAAATGGCACAACGGATCCACAACGGATCAAAAACGGCTTCAAAACAGGTTCAAAAGGGTAATGTGAAATTCCTCACTATGTTTATCATATGCAGTTCATGTGTTTGTTTTTATCCTTTTTTTCTCTCTGACACTTTCATCAGCTAATATGGGTGGTTCTGCTGAATGAATGAAGTGGGTTCTAGCCCACAAAATCTTGTACATCAGTAAATCTGTTCATCTTGAAGGTGCCACAAGACACCCTTTTGTGTTCTTATTAGGAGATTTATTTGCGCATGGATATTTTTAGCATGTTAGTTCAATTTACGGCAAGGATTGACTGACACTTATATTTTTTTTCTACAGAAAGATACAGAAGAAGAGATCAAAGAACACTTACGCAGTAACTTACATTTGCAGGAGAAGGTAATGTTCAAAAAGTCTGTAAGCTAAAAAACCTTTAAAAGGAATTATTTCTTTCTTGTGTTTATGCTCTTCTAAGTCTAAATAAAGTCTGTTATATTTTTCAAGTATTTAATAATACAAGAACAAATCTCTTGCAGTCTGATGATCCTGCAGTGAAATGGCAATTGAATCTCTATAAAGATGTCTTGAAAACTGAGGAGCCTGCTGATCCTGAGAAAACCGTGGAACGTGTGCAAAGGATCTCTGCAGCCGTCTATCATTTGGAACAGGTGAAAGGCAATATATGTCTTAAAAGTAGAACATGTGTCATTCAGTTTTGTTGCCAACACATACTTAATCTATCAGATCACAGTTTGCAGTTAAAATGGTGAGGGAATCATTTGGGCACCCTCTTCTCCACAGTTGCTGGTAATTTCTTTGTGGGATGGGGAAACGTGAGGTAAATACACTTGAGCTGCTACTGACAGAGCTCTGAATCAAGTATTACAGATGTAATGTATTGCAACTGTAACACAAACTGTATGAATGTATCATTTTGTTAGTTCATAAAATGCATTGTCTAGGAGAATTACATTAAATGTAGAAAGATGTCACTGCACAAATGAGAGGTTTTGTGAACATTGAAAGCTACATACAGCTATAAACAAATACACCTCCTTTGGGAATCAACAGCTGTGATCACATACTCTAAATAATCCACTTTCAATGTACTTTCCAACTGGATTTTGCTGTATGAACTTGCAAAATCCAATTTGAAAGTGCATTGAAAGTGGATTGAAAATGGATTTAGTGTGTGTGATCGCAGCCATGGTTTATAGAATCATCATCAGCTTCTTATAAACCATGGATTGCTTCTTCGGGTTAGGGGTTGAAAATACTGATTTGCACTTGCACTTCTTCCTGGGTTTTTGTGCATCACACAAATGGTCTTCACGCCTGGGCAAAACCTGAATTCAGAACTTTTCAGAGCTAAAGCCTTTTAGTGTGAAATTCTTCCCACTTCTGAGCTTAAGTTAGCTATGCATGCCCTGGGGGGGGGGGTCACAACTTTCCAGCATCCTCTTTTGACTGCTGCCACCACAGCAGGATCACTTGGGGACCTTGCTTTGTTGCCTTTTTCCTGTTACATTTAAAAATGATTATATCAGGGGGGAGAGTTGTTAAGTAGTGGGTTCAAGAGGCTATCATGATTTCAGCATAACTCTTTATTTCAGTAACATGCATACAACATACGTGGCTAGCCACAACTATATATGCAAACCCCAGCCCCAAAACACACCCACAGCTACAAATACACCAGTAGAAAAATAGGTGCTTGGAACCCTTATTTGCATGGGTGTCATTTATGCTGATGTTACCTGACTCGCTGGTTCGCCAAGGGCGGCTCATCCAACTGTAGCTGCAAGGAGCCTCTCAAACAATGAGTGCTCATTCAAAGCTTGCAGTACACAACACTCCTCCCCCCAGGACAGGGTTGTACCCGGTTGCACACATAGTCCTGCAGGTAGCGGGATGGAACCTGCACCCACTGAGAATACCTTAGTTTGTTGCTTGCTACAGGCAAGCTGTGGTCCAGTGTGGCTGGCTGTGCTGCCACCTGCACCACAGCAGTCTCTGTGCTGGGAACCAGAAGACTTCCTGTAGCATTGCTCGTCTCTGGTCGTGGAGCTGCGACAGAATCTAGAACCTGCTGCAGGGCTGTTTCCTGCATGCTGGGCACGGTCGTGGACTCAGGAACACTTGCCACTAAGTCACTTCCAAATGATGGTGCCCTCTCAGGCCATCTGCGCTGGAGTTGATCTAGGTAGCACTGCAGTTTCCAGCCATCGGGGGTGGCCACCTCATAGGACACCGGCCCCATCGCCCTGGATACTGTTGTGACAACCCAGGTCGGTCCCTCACTGTAGTTCTGGGCATAGACCATGGCTCCTGGCTGGAACACTCTCATCTGTCTCAATGTGGCGGGTTGCTGCGTGGTGAGCCGCCTGATCATCAGGAACTCCTCTGGGCTGCGCCTCATTGCAGAGTGGGGTGTGATATGCTGCTGAAGCAGGAAAGCAGCCAGTCGGGCATGCCAGTCTCCCTGGGTTATCCAGCAGAGACTGTCCTTCATTGTTCGCACCATCCTCTCGGCTTGTCCATTGGTCAAGGGGTAGAATGGCGCAGATGTCACGTGACAAACAACGTTGTCAGCCATGAAGCGCTGAAACTCCACCAACATGAACTGGGCCCACAATGGTGTCTGGGATGCTGTGCATTGTGAAGAGGCACCAGAGTGCACAGATGATGATGGCGGATGACATGGTGGATACAGGGACAATCTCCAGCCATTTGGAGTAAGAGTCCATCACAATCTGGAATGTCTGTCCCTGGAATGGACCAGCAAAGTCCACGTGGAGCCTCAACCATGGTGTGTGCACTGCCTCCCACAGATGCTCTGGAGCTTGTGGTGGGGATGGTCGTGATTCTTGGCACAGCTGGCAGGCACGGACCCACTCCTGTATTGCCTTGTCAATGCTGGGCCACCAGACATAGCTGCAGGTGAGTGCCTTCATACGCACAATGCCTGGGTGGCTGACTTGTAGCGCCTCAAGAACTTGCTGCTGTAGTTTGGGTAGAATGATGATTCAGGCAGCACTTGTGTACAGAGAGCACTTGTGTTCATGCTGCTGGGAGCTGTATAGATGGAGCTCCTCTGCCATGTGGCCCTCTGGGCACCCCCTCCACACCCTGTTCAGAACACGGGCCAGGGCATGGTCCTTGGCCGAGTGCACAGCAACATCAGAGGTGCAAAGAGGCAGCCGAGCCAGGTCCTGAAGCAGGAGGATGCAAAGGGCCAGAGATGGACCGACTGCTGGATCGGGAAGCAGAAGGCAGCTGAGAGCATCAGTGTGGCCCAATGCCTTGCTTGGATGGTGCTGGAGCTCATAGGAGTAAGCCGACAGGAAGACTGTCCGCTGCAGCATCTGGGGAGACAGGATCTGTGGTGTCTGCTGGTCCAGTGCGAAGAAACAAAACAGTGGCTTGTGGTCCATGGTGATTCCAAAGCTCCAACCATACAGGTATTCATGGAACTTCTTAACCCCTGCAATGATGGCCAGCACTTCCTTGTCGATCTGGGTGTCCTGGAGAAGTAGGCGATGAGGGCCTCCCTGCCATCAGGCATCCTGTGGCTTAGGACGGCTCCTATTCCATATGGTGAGGTGTCGCAGGAGAGGACGAGGGGCTTCCTGTTGTTGAAATGGGTGAATACACTCTTCGATGACAGGAGTTCCTTTACTGCGGAGAATGTTGCAGCTTCTTTCTGGCCCCAGGACCAGGATACAGATTATTACAGGAGCCGAGGCTCCGCAAGAGACGCCTTTTGTGGCAAAAAGGCATGATAAAAGTTCATGAGGTCTAGGAAGGACTGCAGCTCTTTTTACTGGTGTGCTAGTGCGCTGCGGATGGCTTGCACCTTGGCCAGAGTTGTATGGATGCCTGCAGTGTCCATGAGGAAGCCCAGGAACTCAACCCTGGGGATGCCGAATTGGCACGTCTCACTCTTTACTTTCAGCCCCACACTCTGCAGCTGGCGGAGAACGGCCTGGAGTCATTTGGCGAGTTCCGCCTCACAGCCTCTGGTGATAAGGACATCATCAAAGTATAGTATGATGCCTGGAAGTCCATGGAGGAGACCTTCCATAAGGCTCGGAAAGATCCCGGGGGCAACATTGATGCTGAACTGCAGGCGCTTGACCTTGAATGCACCCCCTGTGCATGATGATCATCTGGGCCTCAGCGGTAGCATTGTCTACCGGAAGTTGCTGGTAGGCTTGGGCAAGGTCGAGCTTGACAAAGACCTTCCCGCCATTCAGTGAAGCTAAGAGGTGGCTCATAACAGGCACTGGATAGGTGTGCAGCTGCAGTGCCTTGTTGACTGTGCACTTGTAGTCTGCACAGATCCTGACCGCTCCATTTGGCTTGAGCGGGGTAACTATGGGCATTTCCCACTGTGCATGTGGAACTGGCTCCAAGACTCCCTGGGCAATGAACCAGTCGAGCTCCTCATCGATCTTCGGCTTGAAGGTGAAGGGAACCTAACAGGCCTTCAGGTGGATTAGCGCCACGGTCGGATTGAGGCTGAAAGAGATGGGCGGGCCAGTATAATTCCCCAGGTATCCACCAAAGATGGTGGGGAACTCCTCACAGATGGCCACAACATCGACATGGCTGGTCTAGTGGACACCCATCACATGCATGCCCAGTGGCTTGGACCACTCCATGTCATGCCTGCCCCCGACCTGGTGCCTGGGAGCTCTGAAACTGAGGACTCCGTGCCTTTAACACCATCGGGGGCACGGGAGTCTTTGTCAAACCTAAGTGCCGGAAAGGATGAGCACCAGCCTCCAGAACAGCCTGCACCTGAAACCGATCAGGCAGTGCCTGGCCCCAGCAGCACGCCACCCGATTCTCCACCCCTGTTGACCGGGTGAGGGATTGGAGACGCCAGGACTTGGCAACCAGACGCAAAGAGGCATGCTTGTGCGGTTGGAGATCAATAAGCCCGGAGTTTTAGCAGGATCAAGGACTTCGCGAGGCAGTGCTAATGAGGCATTAATGAGTTTACAATGCAGCGAGCTATTTGAATAGGTCGCTGACTGCTGGCAAATCGTGCTGGCAAACTCGTTCTTTGGACCAGAAGCTCTGCACCTCTGTTCCTGATATCCGGCTCCTGACTGACTTCCTGGTTTCTGATTCCAGTCTGAGTTTTGTCGACCCCCTCGCTCTTGATCTTCGGCTCTGCACCCTGACTTCGACGCTTGCCTATCTGGACTCTGACTCTTGATAACGCTCTGACTACAAAGCTTTGTGTATTGAGACTTTTGCTCTGATTGTTTTGCTCTCTCTCTCTGGCTTGACTCTTGGACTGGACTGTGAACTCCCCCTCTCTGCCTTGCCCCACTGGCCCTGTCGTGACACTCCAGGCCAAGCAAGCTCAGTTGGTGCCCTTGTGATACTGCCAATTGCAATGGGCCATTGAAGTCCTCACATGTGACCTGGAATGTGCCAGTGCCCAAGACAGCGGCCCTGGAAGTTCTTCAGGAGTAAGTTGAACAGCTCTAGGCAATGCTCATTCAATTTAGGGCAAATGAACTGGAACGTGCTCATGGAGATGATGGACAGTGAGGACCCAGTGTTGATATCCATCTTGCAGGGCACGTTCTGTACCTTGACCATTACCTTGATCTTAGCACATGTCGGTGGCTGTAGCATCAGGATGCTGGTGCTGTTGGTCTTGGCAGGCGCAGCAGAGCGGAGTGAGAGGGTGTGTCACTCTTCATGGTGGACCTTCCTTGTGACTGGTGGTGACCTGCATCTCAACCATGGTGATGCATCCTTGGGCTGGGCGGACTGGCAAGTGTGTGCAATGTGCCCTGATTTTCTACAGTTCTGGCATTGTGCGTCCTGGAACCAGCACAATTTTGGCTGATGGGAGCCACCACAGCCATTTGAGCTCCCTCATACTTCCAGTTGGCAACTCGGGAGTGTAGCACTTCCTCCTCCTTGTCGTCAGTGGAGGGAAAGTCTGTGAGGCTTTCCTGGTGAATGGCCTCGGTCTTGCAGGAAGGAGGTGGACTCTGCATCTGGTGGACCTCCTTTGTTGACTGTTCAGCTGCCTCAGTCGGTATGGACTCCCCGTAGGTTGTCTTAAAGTCCAAGTCTCACTTCACAAAGAGGTGTCGCTGCAGCTTCTTGTCTCAGAGGCCACACACCAAGCAATTTCAAAGAGCCTTTTCTAGGTTGGATAACTCACAGTGGTGTGATGCTCTCAGGAGGGCAGTCACGAAGGCGGTGATCAAATCCCCCTGGGCCTGGTCCCTCTTGTAGAATGCATGCCAGCAGGTGGTTCTGGAGGGCCGAGATGAGGTCTCACAGCTTGGATTTGATCGTGGCAGAGGACACCCTGTCGAGGTCCTGTGGTGTCACAAGGGCCTGGGTGATCTTGAATGTAGAGCGCCCACAGAGATTGAGGAACGTGGCCTTGACTTGCTCATTTTCAGTGACAGTTTGAAGTGGCCCTTGGTGGCCATGCTGACCAATTGAGGGGTTGGTGCAGTGATTCAGTCAGATCTTGTCTTAATTCTTTTGTCTGAATCCCATCCTCATCGCCAGTGTTTAGTGGGTTCAAGAGGCTATCGTGATTTCAGAATAGCTCTTTATTTCAGTAACATGCATACAACATATGCGGCAAGCCGCAACTATATACACAAACCCCAGCCCCAAAGCACACCCACAACTACAACTACACCAATAGAAAAATAAGCGCTTGGAACCCTTATTTGCATGGGCATAATTTAAACTGATGTTACCTGATTGGCTGGTTCACCAAGGGCAGCTAATCCGAATGTAGCTGCAAGGAGCCTCTCAAACAGTGAGTGTTCACTCGAAACTCGCAGTACACAACAAAAGTATTTTCCCATCTCAAGAAATTTTGTTCCCGTCAATGGTGTATAGCAAGCAGTGGTTGAGAGAGATGATAGGATGTGATGGGAGAATGGCAACAAGTTGTCTTTCACTGACAGAGATCACAAATGCCTTTTCTATTTTGGCGAAAGCCATAGTGTGGATACATACATCCGCTGTCAAAAATTTACCAACCAGAACTGCTCCTCTGTTCTTGGAGCCACTTTCTTTGTTGTTGTTCAGTCACACAGTCGAGTCTGACTCTTTGCGACCCCATGGACCCCATCATGCCAGGCCCTCCCGTCTTCCACCATCCTCCAGTGTTTGCTCAATTTCATGTTCATTGCATCAATAACATTGTCTAACCATCTCATCCTTTGCCATCCCCTTCTTCTTTGACCTTCAATCATTCCCAGCATCAGGGTCTTCTCCAGTGAGTGCTCCCTTCTAATTTGGTGGCCACTTTCTAGGAACAGGCTATATATACCTCAGATGCTATTGCAGAACCCTCTACTATGTTATTATCTGCCTTTATTCTGAAGAAGAAGAAGAAGAAGAAGAAGAGATTGGATTTATACCCCGCCCTTCACTTGGAGTCTCAGAGCGGCTTACAAACTCCTTTCCCTTCCCCTCCCCACAACAGACACCCTGCGAGGTGGGTGGGGCTGAGAGAACTCTGACACAAACTGCTCTCTTTCAAGGACAGCTGTGCCAGAGCTTGTGACTGACCCAAGGTCACATCAGCAGGTGCAAGTGGAGGAGTGGGGAATCAAACCCGGTTCTCCCAGATTAGACTCCGCGCACTTAACCACTACACCAAACTGACCATTAAAATCAGTGCTAAGACTAGTATTAAGCCCTTGATCAAACCTGTTATTGGCTCTGCTAAATTGGAGTTAGCGTTTTATTAGAGTTAGTCTGCTGTTTCTATTTATGTAAGTGATTATTTTAATATGATGGTTTGATTTTATGTTTTTTTTCCATATTTTATTGTTCTTTTGTAAGCTGCTGTGAGAGTCTATGATGTTAGTTAACACCAGCATGTTATGAAATATTAGAAAGAAATAAAATCCAACTAATCATTTCCATTGCTACTATCTTACCTTACACATAAAATATACTAGGGTATTCTATCTAATTCAGAGTGGTGTTTTCCTATAGGTTGAGCAACCACTAAGATCAAAGAAAGCTGTGTGGCACAAACTCTTGTCAAAGCAACGTAAAAGAGCTGTTGTTGCTTGTTTCAGGATGGCACCGTTATATAATCTGCCAAGGTACATTTATTTTAATGTATTTTTACATGATATTCTTATGATTGAACTTCACAAAACTGAAAATTCTGATCATGTTTCCTGTGAAATTCTGTTGACATTCAGCCTATTTCTTAAAACAGTCTGTTGGTCCAAAACTAAATTTAGTTATATTATTTATAATTGCAGATTCCCTAATCTCCCCCCCATTTCAAGTGAAACTAGATTACGATCGTTCTCCTGATAGGAAATAAAAATCTTGTAACATTTCCTAGTGTTTACACACTGGTATCCCAAATTCACTCTGTCCTCCTTTTAAAAAATTAATTACCTTTTCATTTATGCACCATTATTCAATAGTTTCTGATGGCTTGTAAATCTGCTCATCTATCTAACACATTTATATCCCACCCTTCCTCCAAAGAGATCAGGACAGGACAGAAAGCTCTCCCACCCTCATTTTATCCTCACAACAACCTTGTGAGGTATGATTGGCTGAAAAAGTGTGACCAGCCCAAGGCCACTGTGGAAGGTTCAAAGCAGGCTGAGAATTTAAACCCAAGTCTCCCAGATGCTACTTGGACAGTCTAACCACAACATCAGACTCTCCCCTTGTAAATGATTTTTTTCCCTCCCCCCTCTCTTTCTTTTTGAGGGAGTGTAAAATTGTATAATTTAGATTCATTCAAATAACTCCAATCCATCCTTTCCCTTTCCTTACCTACCCTTGGCAGGGCACACGCATATACTACAGTACTGTTGTAATTACCTGCTGTAGGGGATCCTCCCATAGGTAGAACAAAGTGTCTCACCTGTTGGCAAACTGAATGTGGATGGGTGAATCATGCCTATAATATTTAGGACATCAATGATTAATGGGAAAGGGGGGGAAATTCACTGAGATGCTTTTTATGTAATATTTTCCAGTCTGAAACCTTAATTCTAACCCTAACAGACTCCGGGCTTGTAGGTGTTTGAATGCATGTCAGTTTTAATTCTCAACTTTTCCACTTGCATTTGCATAGTTTCTATACCCTTTCATGGATATTTGGCATGATCCACTCCCCTCCTACATGCTGCCTCCTCTCCCCCCATCCATTCTAACCATCAGCTTGACATGCTTAGTCCCATGTAAACAGCGATCAACATGGCCTTTGCTTGCAGCAGAAACCTCACATGGCCACAGCTTGTAGTAGAAGGATCCAGTAGCCCCACTTAAGCAGCACACTTAAGCAGGCTAGCTTGTAGCTGTGGCTGTAGAGACGAGTGAGGCCACTGGATCCTTCTGTGGGAGGCACTCCCATCTCTCATTGCTGGTAACAGTGGAGCATATAACTGTGTGCCTGGCATTGCATATGGCCAGCTAAGGGCCAGCAGTGGGAAAAGAGGAGGAAGGGAATAGGTCTGAGTACTGCCCTGCGGGAAGCCCCTCTGTGAGCACTTCACACATCATCAAGGATAGGTCATGTCCAACGTTCAAGACAATTTATTTCACATTAAGCACGGCTGTTTACAAGAACAACTATGTAGCTGTGTGTTTCCTTATGTGCAGATATCTTATTTTCTGTTTTCGTTTTGCTTAGCTTAGTTTCTGGAGGGTAGCCAAGTTGGTCTGCAGTAGAAGAACTAGATTCATTTCCAGTAGCACCTTAGAGGCCAGTAAGAGTATTGGGGCATAAGCTTTCATGAGTGAAAGCTTCCTTCATCAGATACAAGATATTTATGCATGATTCTTAACTAGGAAAAAGGCCCGTTGTAGGGCTATTTGGTTACTAGTTACAGGAATTCCCTGAAAGGGATTAAAATGTATTTGTTTTATTCCTTACTGTACCATTTTGAAGAAACTGATAAACAAACAAGCTGTAGTTCTTACTTACAGATTATATGTTCTTAAACTCTTTGATGGGGAAATTACAAATTTTTGCTGGGTTCAAAGAAGGGGTCTAAATCACTACTAACAATTGGAGTAGAAACTCTTTCCTTTACTGATTGACCATGTCAGAGACCTGAGCACAGGTCCTCTGTGTGAAACCCCTGAACAACTTCCCAGACCTATGGGTCCTCAAGGTTGGAGGCACACAAGAAAACCAGATCTTGTAAAAATGTATGGAAGTTTATTAAATTATTAAAGAATTAACTATGCATCTCAAGTGGTTAAGACGCTGAACTGCAGGCTGTGGAAGGACGGTAGTTCAGCAGTTCAAGACCCAAGTGTGCCGCATGATGAAGTGAGCTCCCGTTTCTAGTTCCAGCTCCTGCCAACCTAGCAGTTCAAAAGCAAGAAATTGCAAGTAGATAAATATGTACCACTTCAGTGGGAAGGTAACAGCGTTCCGTGCGCCTTGGTGTTTAGTCATGCTGGCCACATGACCACAGAAACGTCTTCGGACAGCGCTGGCTCTTCGGCTTTGAAATGGAGATGAGCACCGCAACCCTAGAGTCGGATTCGACTGGCTTTCAAGCAAGGGAACATTTACAGTGTCAATAGTTTAGCAACAGGAAAACAAAGAAACTAATTTTTCTATCTAATACATTGAATACATTGGTATTAGATGGCAAATCTTCTGCAGCATAAAATCCACACAATAGCCTAAAAGCATTCTATACATTGCAGTCCATCATGATGAAGCATAACATATCTAAGCATACTAGCATGGCATTAGCATAAGTCTCTCTGACCTATACCCTTATTATAGCTTTCTAACCTATAGCATCAGGTGGTCTCTCTGGTCCAATCAGGGATATTCTTCTGAAGAACTTTCCAGAGGATGTTGGCAACTGCTCCTAATTCTCCCCTCCCATCCAGTTACACAACTGAGCACAGGTTCTGACAATTGGGCCTAATTACTACATTGCTGTGGCTGGCCTTGGAGGAGATAATGATGGTAGTTTCAGGAAGGCTCAAATCATGAATATCTGTGACCTGACTAGAAATTCTGATATTCATGTTAACCCTTGAGGGAAATTAGGGTGCTTCACTTCACAGACCATGATCAAGGAAAGCATCTATTCCTAAGAAAGTTCAAGATGCTGACACTGTTCCATTGTTCATCTTTGGTACTTATAGCAAGTTCTCCAGTGGTCTTGGGAGTGGGGCAGTCCTTAACTCCTTACTCCTGGGATTAGCTCCTCCCCTTCTGGAGGGGAGGGGCTTGTCCTCTGGCTCCCCAGTCTTACCGGCCCTGCCTTTGGAGCAAAATGTCTAGCTGTGCTCTAAGGAGCACGAAGATCCTGGCAGAAGAAAAAAAGAAGTAAAGAAGCAAGAAGTGAGCTGTTAGAGAGGTGGGGGAAGGTGTTTCTGCCTCCCCACCCCTCCTGGACCCGCAGGTGGAACTGTGGGGAATGGCTGCTAGCAGCATTGGGAGGCCCCATTCAGTCGCGGCATCCAGGGAACTCGCTTCTGTCAATGCGCGCGGCTGCCTGTTGCTGCTGAAGGTTCCTGCTCCCCTGCTCAGTTTCGGAAGCTCTGAGCCTTGCCTGGCAAGAGGCGGGGGAGAGAGGCAGAGGCAAAATGTGCACGGGTGGCGTGGCTTGAGCCTTGTCTTCACACCCACAGCACAGATGACCGGACTGCTTGGTGGCTCCAATCGACTGATACTGCTCTTCTGAAGCACAGTAGGGGGAGGGGGGAGCCGGGTGATTCAGGCTGGATCCTGTGGGCTGGCCTAGTTCGCGCTTATGTGTGGAGGCTCCCCCCCCCTCAGCCCTTGTAACTGGCGAGTGTGCACAGTTGGGTGGCTGCATGATGCCTTCAGAGCCCTGGGGATAGGAATGGGGCAGAAGGTTGTGTTTTCCACCAGGTTGGTAAGGATGTGTTGTTTTTGTTTCATTTCCTCCCTCTATGGGGCTGGAAGTGAAAGGAAAAATAGTGGGAAAGGCAGCCATTCTATGACTCAGGGTGATGGTGGGCTACTTGCACTTTCAGAGTCGAAGAAAATAGCAGACAAGGCTGGCCCTTCGAGTTCCTTCTCCCTAGATGATATAGAGGCTTCCCAAATTTCCAAAAAGGATGTTTAGGATTTGGAACTATCCAGGGAGGAAGCTCAAACTAAATCTTCTTTCCTGATTAAAAGAAGAAATGAGGAAGGAGTTCAGAGATTTATGTCAACAGACAGCTTCCACTCATCCCACGGGGAAGAGAGGCGTGGAGACAGCAGTTCTCAGCACAGCCCTCCCCCTAGAAAGAAGGACAGGAAAGCCTCCGAGAGAGAGAGAGAGAGCGAGAGGCAGGGAGAGAGGGAGAGAGAGAGAGAGAGAGAGAGAGAGAGAGAGAGAGAGAGAGAGAGAGAGAGAGGTCAAATTCCTCTATTCAGTGACATTGAGGAGGACTCCGAAGCTGATACCAAGGAGGAGAGAGAACTGTTTGAGGAGGAAGAAGGGGCGGTCTCTTTTTACCAATCTAGACTTTTCTCTCAGGAGTTATATCATAGGTTGTTGCCAAAGGTGTTGAGAGCGCTGCAGCTCTCTTATACTCCTAAGACCAAGGAAGACACAGAGGCAGCGGACTTCCCTGTTGGGTCTGACAAAGCCATTCCCAAACCAAACTCTAAAGCAACAGGGGTACCTCTGCCTGCCTCTTCGCTATAACATGGATGCAGATGGTCTTCCCAAAGGCAATTGTGAGAAGTGTGTTAAAAAAGCTCTACGAAGGGATTTTGAAGCCTCAGCCAGTTCCCTGCAAGCGTCTGCCACAAAGTCCTTATTTGCTAGAGCAGCATATATCTGGGTTTCAGACCTTTTGGCGGCGGGCAGAGCATACCTAGGAGTCTGAAGGGCGAGTTGAAGAAGGTAGCCTTGACTACAGCCTTTGCAACAGATGCCTCCCTGGATGCACTCCATCTCGCTGCTAGGGCGATGGCCTGTTTTGTGACAGTTAGGTGCAACACGTGGTTTAGAAATTGGGATGCAGACCCATCGGCTAGTGCAAAGGTGGCAGCAGTGCCATTTAAGGGAGTTAATCTGTTTGGCACAGGCTTGAACAGACATCTTGTTAGTCCTGTTTTCGAAGAAACGTGAAGTGAGAACTAAGGCATTTCCAGTCCTTTCGAGACTTCAGGCGAGATGACAGACCAGCTTACAATAGAACATTTAAGGGCAGATGGTAGCATAGAGCTAGGGTTCGAGAACCCAGCCTTTTGCAGGAAAAGCAGGACAGAATCCAAAGGGCCACAAGAAGGGAACCACAGCATGACTATGCTGGGACCCTATGTCTGAAAAAAGGGGGGGGGCTTTTGCAGCAGTTCTCTCACCAGTGGCACCGGACAGTCACAGACAAGTGGGTGCTGGAGGCGGTGACTCATGGCTACTTTCTGGAGTTCGAGAGGTACCCTCCATGCCGATCTCTGGAACTGCCAAAGAATCGCCCAAGGGACAAACATAATCTGATTTTTTTTTAAAAAAAAGGCCTTACACCATCTTTTCAACACTGGGGCCATAGAACGGGTACCAGAAGGGGAGATGTTGCAAGGAGTATACTCTGTCTTCTTTATGATTCCCAAGAAAAATAGGGATGTCGGAGTTCTAGACCTCAAGTGATTGAACAAATATCTAAAGACCAGAATGTTCAAAATGGAGACACTGAGGTCAATTCTCTCTTCCATACAGAGGGAAGAGTTCATGGATTTCATTAAGCCTGGCAGACGCCTATTTTCAGATCCCAAACCAGGATGGGCATCGCGAGTTCCTGCGTTTTGCTTGCCAGGGGAGACATTTTCAGTACCGGGCCCTGTTTGGATTTAAATCATTGCCGAGGGCCTTTACCAAAGTTTTAGTGATGCTGATAGCATTCTTGAGGATGGAGGGTGTGTCCCTGTTTCCGTATCTTGATGAAAATCCTGATAAAGGCACCTTCGTTACATCTTGTGGGCCAACATTTGGAATGGACAATGTAGGTGCTCAGGCCACATGGGTTAGTGGTCAATGTGAAGAAGACTGTCCTAGTATGATCCCGGGCCTTAACTCACCTGGGTGTGTTAATTCACTTGGCAAGGGACAGAGTCTTCCCGTCTCAGGAGAGGCAGCAGAAAATTGTGAAATTGTTAAACCAGGAGCTACTAGCTCCATCAATGGAGCTGATGTCTCTGGCCTACCTATTGGGAATGTTGGTCTCCTGTCAAGATGTAGTGCTTTGGGCCAGGTTCCACACTCGGCCACTTCAGAGTTCTCTCCTTAGTACCAGGAACAGATAGCACACAGGAGGGTAATGAAAGTAGCATTGCCAAAGTCGGTGAAACTACAGCTATGATGGTGGCTGGAACCCACCAGATTTTTGGTGGGTATGCCCCTGAGGGATCCCAAGAGAACAATAGTAACCACAGATGCCAGCCTGTTTGCCTGGGGAGCACTCTCCTTGGGCAACATGACACAAGGGTCTTGGTCAATGGAAGAGTCGACCAGAAGCATCAATTGGCTGGAACTGAGAGCAATAAAACTGGTCCTCGTTTGGTTTCAGAGACATTTAACAGGCCATCATGTTCTCCTTCAGATGATCAATATGACGGCGACAACCTTTATCAACAAACAGGGCGGCACCCATTTCAAGAAACTGGACCAGGAAGAGGCACAGGTGATGGACTGGGCAGAGGCTCATCTTCTATCTCTCAAGCTGGTCATGTGGCTGGTCGGGAGAATGTTCTAGTGGATTGGTTCAGTCAGCAGACAGTGGACTAGTCAGAGTAGTTACTGCACAAGTGTCCCACCAGAGATGCCAGAGGTTCAGAACAGCAGAGGTAGACCTGTTTGCAACAGATCAAATCAGACAACTGGGACGTTTCGTTTCAAAGTCAAGAAGTCCAGAAGCTATTGGTATGGATGCTCTGAGCCTGATTTGGCCAAGGGGTCTTCTGTATGCGTCCTACTGTTTCCATAAATTCCCAAGGGGATACAGGCGATGGTGGAACAGAAGGCGGATCTGATCCTAGTCGTGCCCTTCTGGTTGAGGAGGACGTGGTTTCAAGATCTGCTGAGGTTTCGGTAAGGGAACCATGGCAGTTGCCATAATGGACCAATCTACTGATGCAGGGGACGACGGTGCTCCTGAGTCCGGACATGCTGAAGTTAGCAGCCTGGAGATTGAAAGGCAACAGCTAAAGGACATGGACTATGAGGAGGGGGTGGTTGCCACTCTGCTAGCATCTAGGAAAAGGTCCACAAATTCTGTGTATAGTAGGACTTGGCAGGTGTTTCAGTCTTGGTGCAAGGAGCGCGAGGTAAACCCTCTTTCAGCTAAGGTGGGGGATGTTCTGACATTCCTTCAGCAAGGGTTAGTGAAGGGGCTGAGGGCAAGTATGCTAAAGAGACAGGTGGCAGCCTTTTTTTGCTGTTAGGGGGGGTCAAGAAGGGTACCTCATCGGTTTAGCATCCACGTATCAAATGCTTCCTGAGAGGAACTTTGCTTATTAACCCACTGCAAGTTCATAGGTTTTCCCACATGGGATCTAAATACAGTCTTGAGGGTTTTCTGTAGTGAACCCTTTGAGCCTATGGCATCCTGCCTGGTAAAAGAACTGACTGTTAAGGCAGTTTTTTCTGGTGGGGATTACCTTGGTGCGTCGGGTATCTGAATTGAAGGCGTTGTCAGTACACAGGGAGCTGTGTATTTTTTCATACGGATAAAGTGGTCCTTTGGCCAGGCCCAGCTTTCATTCCCAAGGTTATTTCGTCTTCTCACAGGTCAGAGGACATTGTGCTTCCCTCTTCTTGCCCGGACCCCAAACACAAAATGGAGAAGGTCGGGCATAAACTGGATGTGCACAGGGCCCTAAGTTTCTATGTGGATAGGACTAAGGGGTGTAGGATAACAGAGTCTCTGTTTGTGTCCTTTTGGAAATTGGTAATGGGTGATTCTGTTCAAATACAGTAATTCAAATTGGTAATTCTGTTCAAATACAGTTTTATGTTTACTGTTAGACAGTCTGTGGTGTGTCACTTCTTCTGTTTTGGGGAGGAAGTGTTAGTTTGGTTTCAGTGTTCTTCTACAGATTGTGGGGAGTCATGTGGCTTGGTGACCGACTGGGGAGCCAGAGGACAAGCCTAGGATCAAGTTTGGCTGGCCCTGCCTGCAGAAGGGGAGGAGCTAATCCCAGGAGTAAGGAGTTAAGGACTGCCCCACTCCCAGACCACTGAGAAGGAAGCTTCACGGTAAGTGAAGGAAAATCTTCTGTTTTACATCACAAGAAGGCAGTAACATATCCACAGGTGTCGAACTCACTGGAAATGTGTTATTTAAAGTTTAAGAAACCTTTTTGTTTGTCTTTGGTCTTTATAAAGTTTATATCTCTGCTCCTAGGCATTACCTTTTATGACACACATGGCCCGGCCCAACAAGGTCTCATTTATGTCAGATCCGGCCCTCATAACAAATGAGTTCGACACCCTTGAATAACCAATCAATGCATGCCTACTTAACACTGCACTAACTCTAATAGAAAAGCAATCTTTACTTTCTTCTTAACATACTTTTAGGAATACTACTAACTTATCTATGGTACGCTACAAGCACAACACGGACTGCGGACTACTATAGTTTTAAGAAAACAGGATCTGTGTTAAAGGTTAGTTTAGGTTAGTTTGCTCTATGAGGTGAGGAATGCAGACTTTTGGAGACTTCAGCTAAAAACACAGATAACTGTGCTGGCACATCACAGGGTCAAACGTTCTCCTCATTTCTTTACTTGGCCTTCATAGTTATGGTTACAGTATAGCTCATCCACATTTCACTTTTCCCCCCTTCACAATTGACTTTAAGAATTAAATGAGTGCAGGCAGGGCCAGCTCAGTATGTTTTGTCATGTCAAGCACCTTGCTCTTGCGCTGCCCTGCTGGGTTCAAGGTAGGTTTCAGCAGTGCACTGGAGCCCATTCTGTACCCAACAGTAGTGGCATAAGTGTAGGGGGGGTAGTCATACCTTAGACCTTGGTGGGAATGACTCTACTATTTGCCCTGTCCTGTGGTCCTAAGTGCCTCAATCAGCCTTGAATGGTTGGAACTTAAATAGAGGATTCACTTCTTATTTTATGTTAACATTTAAACTATATTGTATAATAAGGATTGCCACTCAAGTGATTGTCTATCTTTCTATTACATTTGTATCCCACTCTTCCTCAGGGTGGCATAAATAATGCTCCTGTTCTCCATTGTCCCCTCACAACAACCCTGCAAAGTAAGTTAGAGAGAAAAAGAATAACTCAGGAATACTCAGTGAGCTTCATGTCTGAGTATGATCTCCCCAGCCCTGGTCCAACACTCTAACCACTACACCAAACAGAATGTAATAGCAAGGAACGTGGACTGTCTTGTATACAAATGAAATTTCTGTTGCTGCATGTGATACCTGGAACTCTACATAAAAATTCTTGTTGGCAATGGGCGATGTATACTTTTGCATATGATACTCCTTTGTTGGACTGTTCCCTGTGTTTTCTGTTAATGACAATATGGCATACATATATGCTTGGATTTGACATTTCTAGAATTGCACCTGTTGATTGTTATACAGCAATATACACCAGGACAGAATGAAGTGGTGATTCTAAAATAGTTTACAAGTTCAGACCTTATCTTATCTCTTACTGCTTTACTGAAATTAAATTGTCTATTTATTGTTAGTTAAAACTTATATGCTTTTCTTCAGACACAAAATTAGCAATTTCTTCCCGAACACCTTTCAACGTGTATGGCTGGAAAAAGTACATGAAAAAACTCAATATGACAGGCTCATACTCACATTAACGGTAATGTAATGGCGAGCCTCTTCCTTATGCACACACTCCTATCCCAGCCATAATATGATGTCATAAAATGAGTTTGTACAATTTCATAAGGGATTCTGATTGGTCAGTCTTCAATGATGAGTGCAAACAGAGTATAACTGCTAGCAGTGAAATGCAAGAAACTAATGAACTAATAATTTCTTATTTGCAATAACAAAGTTATTTGCTATAATTCAGGTGTTATAAAGTACTGTGAGGGTGGTTTACCATATTTAAAATCTTGGGAGTCTGTATGGTATATATAAATATAAAACTTCTAAGATTTCAGAATTTGTGTTGTAGTAGTTAGGAATAATCTGAGACAAGTTTGCAAACAAACTGGCTATTAATCTTTATACAACAAAGGCAGGCATTGTGTAATTCATACAATACAGGATATTTTGCTAAAATATGCTTGTATGGCGAATGACAAATTGAGCAGGTGACACGGCAGGCTGGTAAAACTAGGTCTGGAACTTAAAAGAGTGGCATTAGGTACACTGCTGAGGTGATGAAACTTTTAGCATCATCACTTTGGAAGACACAAACCAGCATAGCCGGCAAGGAAGTGCTTGGAAACATCGCTGTAAATTTGGCATATAGTTGTAAGCCTTGGCACCTGCCGACATCTTTTCTGGCGCCCACCAAGTGTTTTTAGGAAGTGGATGGAGCCAGGTAGGGATTTTACCCAGCAAGATTTCTAATTGACTATTGGAGATTTGATTGGCTGTGCAGATTTTTAAAAAGGTTGCTTTCACAGCAGCTGCCACCCCAGAACAAAGATCTGCACTGTGTTACTAAAGGTAAGCTGTGGCAATCATTTTGTGGCTGGCTCCACCTCCTGCAGCAGCCATTTTGTGGCTGCTGCCCACCATGCCCATTCAGAATCACAAAAATATA
>NW_015164683.1:664497-672675 GCF_001447785.1 Gekko japonicus
ATCACAAACATATGTGGGCTGTGCCCGCAGGCTCAAAAAGATTGGGGACCCCTACACAAAATCATAAAAACAAAAATTAAAACTTTGGGCAAGATACAGAGATTACTGAGGGAATGCCAAATGAAACAATGAAGTCTTCACCAGCTGGTAGATGTCAACAGAAGGTGACAGACAAGTCTCCCAGGGGACAGAGTACCAGAGCTTTGATACCACAACTGAGAAGACCCTCTCCTGTATTGCCACCTGCCTAATCTTGGCAGGGGCACCCAGAGCAGGGCTTCAGAAGATGATGGCAGTGATCAGGTAGGTGCATAATGGAAATAAAAGGTCCTTCCGGTATGTTATCCCCAAACTATATAGAGCTGTAAAGATCAACACAAGCAACTTGAATTGTATGCAGTAAAAGGTTGGGAGCCAGTGTAGCTAGGCCAACTGGAGTGATATGGTCCCAGCAAACATTCTGGCAAACATTCTGGCTGCATCATTCTGTTCCAATTGAAGTTTCTGAACACTTTTCAAGGACAGCACACATTGCAGTGATAAGAACATAACAGAAGCCAACATTAGATCAGGCCAATGGCCCATCCAGTCCAACACTCTGTCATACAGTGGCCAAAAATATCAGGTGTCATCAGGAGGTCCAACAGTGGGGCCAGGACACTAGAAGCCCTCCCACTGTTGCCCCCCCAGCACCAAGAATACAGTGCATCACTTGCCCCATACTGAGAGTGCCTATCTATACCTTGTGGCTAATAGCCCCTGATGGCCCTCTGCTCCATATGTTTCTCTAATTCCCTCTTGAAGCCGTCCATGCTTGTAGCCACCACCACCTCCTGTGGCAGTGAATTCCATGTATTGATCATTCCTTGGGTGAAGAAGTACTTCCTTTTATATGATCTAACCCAACTGCTCAGCAGTTTAATTGAGAGCTGTAACTTGGGCATGTATCACAGTTGCCAGATTTTTTTCTGCCCAGGAAAGGCCACAACTGGTTATCCAGTCATAAAAGACAGTCCTAGCCACAGATTCCACCTGCTTACCCAGCAGTAGGCCTGGGTCCAAGAGGACTCTAAAATATGGACCTGTTCTTTCAAGAGGAGTACGATCCCATCCAGAATGGGTGACACCTTCCATTCACTAGTAGCACTTCCATCTTGTTGGGATTAATCTTTAGTTTATTATCCTGCATCCACTCCAAAACTACCTTCAGGCACAGGTTCAGGGTTTTACAGTCTCCCTGGGATTGGCCAGTAGCACAAGATAGAGCTACGTGTCATCTGCATATTGATGACAACCCAGCCCAATCTCTGGATGACCTCACCCAGTGTTTTCTTGTAGATGAAAGCATAGGGACCAAGATGGAGGTCTTGTAGGTCTCCAAAGGCCAAGGGATTGAGGAGCAGTCCCCCATCACCATCTTCTGAAACCTACCCTCCAGGTAGGGCAGTATCCACTGCAAAATGGTGCCTTCCAATCCCAGCCCAGAAATATAGTCTAGAAGGATACCATGATTGATGGTACTGAAAGCCACTGAGAGATTCAGGAGAATCAACAGAGTCACACTCAATAGAGTTTTGCCCCCAAACCAGGGTGTCACCTCCCTGACATCCCTGACATGCCTACGTCACTTCCAGGTCATGTAAACACATTGCTGAAATACCAGGCATTCCTCCCTGCTCTCAGTAAGTGCACCCCCCCATTTCCCCACCAGCTGCTTGGAGGGACCTGGCAACCCTACCTGAGCCTGATTTTCCCGCCTTCTCTGTTATGTTCCCGAATTGTGATCCTTTTCTTCCAGAGAAGTGAATGACCAAAGTTTGTTCACTGATATCTACAGGGGATAAAATGTTGTGCTGAAGGGCACATCACTACTCAAAGTACAGGGATGTGTAACTAGGTTGTGGCGTTAACACTGGCCTTATAAAACCCCAAGCAGAATAATCACTGGAGAGTTAAGTCTGTATGAGGTACAAAAGCTCAAGGCATGCTATCCATTGAAATTATTCTTTAATCAACCCCTAATTTAAAGCCCCTATATTGAAGAATGTGTTCCATTTTTAAAGTCAAGAAATGGCAAATAACATTCTTCCAATTCCTACTCCAGTTATCAAGTTTGCTAAGGCCAGCATAGGGTGCTAGCATCAGTGTCCCTCTACATGTTCAGTGGGGTTTTTTTTCTTGTGGAAGACGATAGGGATGTGCATTCGGAGCTGAAATTTCAGCTGCCTCTGAGCTGAAACCATACCGAAAATTAACTATTTCAGATTGGTCAAGGTGGGTAGCCGTGTTGGTCTGAAGCAATAGAACAAATTTAGAGTCCAGTGGCACCTTTAAGACCAACAAAGTTTTATTCAAGATGTGAGCTTTCATGTGCATGCACACTTTATCAGACAATGAAATGGAATTTAAAATCATAGTTGTATATATAAAGGAGTGGCTGAAAATCTGGGATAATGAAAACAGTGCCCTACCTGAAAACCATATCCATAAATTATATGAACATTTTTGACATGCTCACCTCAGAAGAGAGTATGGAAGTGCCTACTTCTGCAGCTCTTTGAGTTCCATCTTATGTATAAGGTGGTAGAATGTTAATCTATGAATGCTGTTTCAACAAACTCTTATATCTAGTAATGGGGAGAGGGGGCAGCCTTGTCTAGTTCCTTTCTGAATTTGAATACTTTGAGATAATTCGCCATTTATTAATATTTTGGCACTCTGTTTATTGTACATAGCTTTTATCATTGCATGAAAATTTGCCCCACATTCCCATAACTCTAGTTCTGTACTAACCAAAATGAAATAGATAAAATATGGCTCTCCTCTAACGATAAAGTAATCCAGAAACTGTACTCTAAACTACTGGAGGAGGAATTGGAAAAAGAAACTATTAAAAATCAATGAAAACCTGGAACAAAGAGATAGGAACCTCTCTAAAGATAGATCAATGGAATAAAATGTGGAGATCAATAAAATATATGAAGGCGATCGCCTATAAAGAAAATATCTACAAAATGTTCTACAGGTGGCATTGGACCCCTGAAAAAATCACAAAGTGTTTCCCCCAATCCTCCAGCCTATGCTGGAGATGTGGGGAAAATGTAGGTACTTATCTCCATATTTGGTGGAAATGTGATAAAGTAAACCCCAATTGGAAAAAAATTCATAAGACTCTACTACAAGTATTTAAAATAAATATCCCCTTGAAACCCGAAATATACCTGTTAAACATGATCCCAGAGAGTATAAAAAACCATAAATCCATAATAATATACATATTGACAGCAGCAAGGATATTGATAGCAAGGCGCTGGAAATCAAAAGCTATACCATCAATAAGAGAACTCAAGCATAAGATCCTAGATATTGCAGAAATAATAAATCAGAGAATGTATTTTGGAAAAGATGGAAATGTATATATGACTGGCTAAAACATAAAAGAAAAATCTGACTTGTTAACATATGCTAGTGGAAAACATATATGTTGAAACTGAACGATTTTTGAAGATGTATAATTGATAGACAAACTGTGATACCATATCTAGAATGAATTTGGAGAAATGTAAAGGTGAAAACTTGGAAAATAAATTTATATATATAAAAAACCCTCTTATATCTGTGTTTTTAAAATGTATGTATTTACTTCACTTATACCCTGCTTTTCTCCACAATGGGGATCTGAAGTGGATCACATCATTCTGTACTTCTCCAATTTATCCTCACAACAACCCTGTGAGGTAGGTTAGGTTGAGTGTGTGTGAGTAGCCCAATCTCACCCAGCAAGCTTCCATGACAGAGTCAGGGTTCAGATTTGGGTCTCCCTGATCCTAGTCCAGCATTTTAACCTCTACAGTACACTGACTCACACTGGTGTTGTGCTAAAAGGTTAAAACAAACTTTGTTGTGTGTGTGTGTGTGTATTAACTTCTGTGAATATTGGGGAAATTGACTGTTTTATTCTGAATATATACTGACCAATCAGAGGAACAAAATTGTACAAAATCCATATGCTTACTAATCATTAACCTCCTAAGCTTTTATAATATATTCCCTTTATCCCTCTTGATGTCACTTTCACCCCCCTCTCAGGCACCGTTCTATTAACCTGTTCCTCCATGGTTATCAGAAATATTGGATAGAAACAGAGGAATATTCATTTGAGGAGAAAATAGTTCAGGATTTGGCTGTAAGTACAGAAATACCTGGGCTTCATTTGAAATGCCCATATTATTACAAATACATCTATATGTTGTTACATGTGTATACTTTTTCTGTGCCATAGTTAACAAGTTTTTACATTTGTAGAGCACAAACTGTTTATCTACTGGGATTAGAACAAAAAAACCTATACCAGTGTGTACAGTTGAACACAGCATTATATACTGTGCACAACCATAGCATATGCCATCACTGGAAGCAACGTTCTTAGAAACAGTATTGCACTGAAATGGATCATTGTTCTGTTTTGTTCAGTTTGGCAATCCAGTGTTTTAACTAAAATTTATTTGGATTAACACAATAAATGCTTTTTTGTGTTTTTGAATTTTGGTTATTGCATAACCCTCCATTTACTTACCATTCTGAGCTTCTATTAAAGTTATTTTTGCCTTCTCCTTGATATTCTGATAAAATGGTTTTTTAATGAAGTGTAAATATTTATGATAGTGTTCAGCAGTAGTGCTGCCTTCCCTCATGTTATAATTGGAGGACTCTTAAAGTTGGCACCTTACGTTTTATAGGTTGCCAACTCCAGGTTAGGAAATGCCTGAAAATTTGAGGGTGGAGCCCAGGGAGGGAAGTGTTTGGGGAGGGGAGGGCTCTCAGTGAGGTGTAATGCCTTTAAAGTAGCCATTTTATCCAGGGGAACTAATCTCTTGAGATCATTTGTAATTGTGGGAGATCTCCAGGCCCCACCTGGAGGATGACAACCCTAGGCCTTATTCTGATTTAGAAAGGTCAGTTTATCTTTAATTGTCAGTGGATTTCTTAACCTTTCAGAAGTTTAATGTATTCTTTTATAGCAATGTGGTATGGGGAAGTTAGAGATCATTTAGAACCTCAGAGGGTACTGTAGTTTCACAGCATGACTGGACTCTCTCTGCCACTATGAATCCTGGAGAATTCCATGAGGTTAATGAGGAAGGCCAAATCCATGCTGTTAAGGCCACAGCAAGTACAGATGCATCTAGGCCTCTGCACAGAATGACATCATTAATCTAATGCTTAAAACATAAACATTTCACTTAATTATATTTTGTTTCTTTCACTATTCATTATGTTATATTTATAATTTATTCCAATTTAATTCTTGCACAGACCCCTTCCAAAAAAAGTGAGGAGGAAGAGGAAGAAGCTGAAAAACATCCTGACCCTCTTCATCAAATTATTCTCCATTTCAGTCGGAATGCTCTCACTGAAAGAAGGTAGCTGGATTTGAAGTTATATAGACCCAGTTGTCCTATTTATTCCCTCCCCCCACCGTAAAGGTTCTTCTACTTTAAAAACCACAAAAAGCACTTTGACAGTCAGCTGTCTGACAATCAACTGTTGGGAAGCTCCACAGGGAAGGGGAGTACTAGACAGAAATTGTTCAGAATGCACTACTGGTCCCTCACAAGCTTATCCATGCCCTCCAAAGGGCTTCTGGGTATAGGGAGATCATTGGGCATGGCCTGGGCATGGCTACTGCCTTCAAAAGGTTAAAGGGAGGAGGTCAGGGAAGACAGTGTCACAACATCGGGGTGCTCCAACAATGTGTACTGACTGAGATTTTATGACATAAAAGGAATTTACCCAATTGAAAAATTTAGCACTGGAATAAAATGAACTTGGGTTCTGGACTAGTAACTCACTCCAGTGTTCAAAACAGAATTTAGAAAATTTATTTACAAAAGACAAACATAAAAACATACAAGTAGGGGAAAAGAGTGTATAATGGAACAAAGACAAAACAATAAACCTATCTAACTAGCCTCTAGATATACTGACCCTAAGTACCTTACAGCTCCAAAGCAGATGTCGAGTAGCCATCTTCCCAGCAGCAATGATGCAAGAGAGTGGAAGTCCTGAAGAGTGTGAAGGTCCTTCTTCCAGCTTCACGTGCTCTTCGCCAGTCTGCGTCCACCAGCATGATGTTGTCATGTGATGATAACTTCTTGATGATGTGATCTGGCTTCCTCGCCTTTGCCCCATATGTTAGCCCAGTTGTCACTTGCTAATTGAGTAACCAATCGGGAAGATCAGTCACTTAACCTAGCTGAACTGAGATGAAGTCTAGATTTTTAGTTGTCAAACTGACATTTGAGCTGTAGATAGCCAACTATTGCACCCACCAGCCTAATGATGACATCTTCATGTGATGATGTGTCGCATCCTTCAGTGTGGAATGGAATGTTCTGGCTGCTTCACGCTTGCCCTGTATGCTAGCCCAGCTGCCACTTTGCTATTTGAGTAACCAGTCAGGATGATCAAACACTTAATATAGCTGATCTGAGATGAGATCTAGATCCTCAGCTGTCAAACTGACATTTGAGCTGTAGATGATAATTCCAAAATAAATGCAAACACTTACATAGACTGGGGAATCACTTTTGTGACAGACAGACGAGCTCTGGCTCCCAGCCCAGAAAAAAGTAGACCTATAGAAGAGGAGGTGGAACAGGCTGGTACTCAACGCCCACCCCTCTCTGTCTGAGGCCAAGGGAAGGAAATTCAGCCAAATTGTACCCTGGTGCGTGATGGATGGGGCCTGGGATCCCACGTTACAGTGGTTAATCCCCTTTTCTCATGTTTAGCATAGTTAAGCTGCACCTACACACCATATAATGAACTCTCATGTTCATTATACGATGTCGATAACTGCTGTAGCTAATCATAATTGTACATGGTTGTACTGAGGAGCTTTAACTTTGGTGTAGCAGCAAACTAGTGTATCTGGCATTAGGGTGACTGTTAATTGATTGATATCAGCCTAATAATTTTGGAGATAAGGCATTTCAAATGTAGCCAAGTGATTGGCATGTTGCTACAGCAGACGAGATCTTCATTTTAAACTGACTTTCTTCAAATCTAAACCATTTGGGGGGGAAACTTGTGATTAAAATTGGTACCTCCACAGTTCATATTCTTGTTCCACTTTTGAAACTTTTGAATTTCAAAAGTGGCTTGAAAGATACAATATGAAGTTTGATTTGATTCATTTGATTTATTAGATTTTTGATTTATTAGATTTTTACCCCGCCCTCCTGGGCCCTACTGTGTATACAGATGTGGCCCATTTCTGTGAATTCCAGCCATGATATGGAAGCTTGACTTTTTATGGAATTTTGCTTCTGCTTCCTTGTGAAAGTTCTGATCCACATGAGTTTCCATATTATAGTGAGTGTACATACTTCCCTGTATAGAAATGCCTGCATTTCACATTCCTGAATTTACTGCAGATTTGTTTAGTGCTGCCAACTGTGGGTGTTAATGAATGAATGATGTTGTGTGGATTCAGTCCTTTTAGCCATCAAAAAGTGACTAACAGCATGCAGCCCAAGTTTCTGAATGTGGGATTGGTTTTTCACTGTGTTATATTAGTCTTTTGCCTGTGGATTTCTGTCGGTACATCAAGGCAAAGATTTTGGATTGGGGTTCTCTATTCTAAAGAATGAAGATTCTCCTTTTAGCCAAAGAAAGTAAATGCTTATTTATCCAAAAGAAAGGATGAATCTATTATGAAAATTTCAGTTTCTGGGGGGCTAACTTTATGTCACATATAAATTACTGTGTTCGAGCAAGGGAACCTTTACCTTTATCTTTAATGGTCCAGGCAGGCAGGCAGGCAGGCAGGCAGGCAGGCAGGCAGGCAGGCAGGCAGGCAGGCAGGAAGGAAGGAAGGAAGGAAGGAAGGAAGGAAGGAAGGAAGGAAGGAAGGCAACTTTGCAATTGGGAGTTGGGACTGGAGAAGCTTTCTTTCTCAGTTCTCAAATTTTTCTTAAATTTCAGTTTCTGATGGGCTAACTTCATGCCACATATAAATGAGTGTGTAATGGAGGTCCGGAAAGAGAGAAAGAGCTGCCTGCCTGCCTGCCTTCTTTCTTTCTTTCTTTCTTTCTTTCTTTCTTTCTTTCTTTCTTTCTTTCTTTCTTTCTTTCTTTCTTTCTTTCTTTCTTTCTTTCTTTCTTTCTACACTCA
>NW_015164683.1:672707-687319 GCF_001447785.1 Gekko japonicus
ATTCCTGCTCTAAACCATCTTCTTTCATTATTTGCCTTTTCCCCAGTAGAGTTTCAAACTCAAGTTTGCCTGTGCAAATGCGATGAAGGAAAAAGCTGGGGAAGGGTGCTGGTGGCTTGGATTGAAGAAGTAGTGGACAGGGAAAGGGTTAAACATAATGGGCCATTAGGACTCTGGTACATGCCTTTGCACCTACTGTGTAAGGAGCCCCTTAGTAGTTCCTGTAGTGCTGGAGATGACAGTTGAGATCTTCATTTTAACTGTCAACTTGTTATAGTATTTTCCCCCCAAATAGTGCATGGGACAATGTTGGTTGACATAGGTATTATTATTTCATTTTAATAGAGTATTAAGCTAATAAAATAAGTAAAAAGAAAGGAGTAGTTAAACCTTAAGATTTGTGCCTGTGTAAATCAGATTGTAGCCATCTCAAAAAGAAAATCAACAGAACAAGGAGAGAACGTTATAGTTAATTAGAGTTTTCAGTTATTGTTGAAAATCGATTTAGTGCCTGATAAAATCATAGATAATCATCAGAGCTATAGAAAAACCATGGCTGGAATCTCCGGTAGCTTGTAAGCATTTTTGGGCACAATAGAGGAAAAATAAATTATTTTCTTGCACGTCAACAGATATGTTATTCAATTGTAAATGTATGCTTTAACAATCCAATATAGTCCCTAGACTTACAGGCTTGTCAGATGGTATCATGGTTTGCAGGAAGTTGAAAGTCAATCTGCTTTATTGATACATGGAATTGCAGTTCACCTGGTGACTTCTAAGTTCACTACAGAAACAGTTTTAGTAATACAACTACTTTATTACAGCAAATTGGATAATGACCCTTTGTATACTGCATATTCAGCAATGATGGCAAAGGTATGTATCTTATTTCAAAATCCACCTTAAAACAGTTATTTTCAGGTCTCAATTTTTGTTATGTAATTTTTAATCCTTTTGAAATTTGAGCCGCTTGATCTGACAGATCTCCTTGGAATTCCCCCCCCCCAAATGGTGAATGATAGCAATGGGATAACTGGGATTCAGTTGGGACCATGACATGGAAGGAGGGGTTTTAATTATTTTCCTCTGCACAGTTTTCCTGACTTCAGCTTGCCCTCTAAAGCTGCTTGTTTATATGGTTTCCTGTGTGTTTTCTCCTACATGTCAAATAAGAACACTGGGGAAGGCTGATTGCGGTTAAAGAAAGGGTTAAATCCCCTCCTTCCGGTCCACGGCCTCAGTCTAAATTAGCAAGCTACTATTCATGCGTAGGTTACTCTTTACTATTACAAAGTTTTTAACCTAAGTTTGGGGTAGTACCCCAGGTAATTATATACAAGTAGTTTAAGGCTATTGAGAAATCTTAATTTGAAGTAACAAATATAATTTTCTATATGTAGGGCCCCCTGCTGTTTTCTTGTGATTAATATAATTGTTCTATTAATAATTTATTTTTGGGGTTCAAGCCAGTCACTTCTGTGTAGAAAAATGCCCAAAGGGCTTGACAGAGCCCTGCAGACTACACACCAAAGCTTAACATACCAAAACCATGACGGACGCCTGTGTATGTCTCCCATCCACTCAATTGAAGGAATATGCACTTGCATTCCCTGTATTTGTGCAGCACTATGCTTGCATATGCACACATGAGAGAAGAAATCATTCTATTGAGATCTTCCATGTACCTATGCTGTGCCCACAGTGAGCTGGAATGAGCCTCTACTATCATTATTTAGTAATTAATTAAGCACTATCATGTCACAACCAATTTATGGTGACACCTCAAGGGGTTTTAAAGGCTAGAGATGAGCAGAGGTGGTTTGCCAGTGCCTACCACTGCATAGCAACCCAAGTCTTCCTGGGTGGTCTCCCATCAAAGTACCTAACCATGGCCGAGCCTGCTTAGCTTCTGAGCTCCAATGAGCTCAAGGCTAGTCTGGGCTATTCAGCTGCTGTTATCATCGTCCCATCCTGAGAGATGTTGGTTGTGGGGCTAGGAAAACTTACCCTTCTCTGATACTGGTGTTAGTGAACACCAGGTCGATCAATAATAAGATCAACGTGCTCAGTGATTATTTCACAGTGCCATGGGTAGACTTAGCCTGTGTAACCGAAACCTGGGTGAGGGATGGTGAAACTGTCACCTTAAACCAGCTTACCCCACCTGGGTTTTCAGTCTTTCACCAATCTCGGACATATAGGTGGGGGGGTAGCTTTGCTTATCCATGAATTTTGTTGCTTCAGGTCACTCCCCACCTCAACAATCTCCGGTACTGAATGTGTAGGCCTGGCGTGTGATATTGAGGAGAGTTTGGCTATCTGGCTGGTGTACTGACCGCCTAACACACCAGCAGATACCCTGTCCTACCTGCTAGATGCTGTATCAGATTGGGCATTGGAATACCCCAGGCTTCTGGTCTTGGGTGACTTCAATGTCCATGCCGATGATGCAGCATCTTCCCAGGCCTGCTGTCGTCCATGGAGGCACTGGGGATCTCCCAGCTTGTATTGGCTCCCATGCATCAAGTGGGCCATATGCTGGATCTGATTTTTGGGATGGGGATACATATGGATCAGATGACTACAGATGTAGTCCCATGGTCTGACCACTTCACCCTGAAGGTCCAGCTGAGCATTCCGTGCCTTCCTGAACATTCCACAACTTCCCTGTTTAGGCGGCGAGTGCATTTATGCTTCCCCGCTGAGTCAAATGGAACCCATTTGGCTTCAGGAAGTTCTGCGGGATCCAATGCCTCCTGGCGACTCATTGAATGAGTTGATGGAGGACTGGGAGCACCGGCTCTCTGAAGCCATCAACGAGATCACTCCCTGGCACCCTCTATGCCTTTGCACCAAAGCGGCACCTTGGTATACATTGGAGCTGTGGAGGATGAAGCAGGAGCTAAGACAGCTAGAGCAGAGGTGGCTGCGTGCTCGTGACAAAGTGTCACAAGCATCTTATAGGATGCTTATGAAAGCCTATGAGATGGCTGTGAAGAAGGATTTCTGTGTGGCCTCCATTGCATCTGCGAGCTCACATCCGGCTCAATTATTTAGAATTATTCAATCCATTACGACTGTGCCACAGGGCAGAACAAATAGTAGGGAATTGGCCACTGGCTGCGGGGCATTTGTGAGCTGTTTTGCAGATAAGATCATGACACTCCGCCAGGACCTCCCAACCACAATTGAGACAGTAAGAGAACTGGAAGCCCCTTGTCCGTCTTCTGGTCCTATATTGGACCACTTCAATCGACTCTCCCAGGAGGAAGTTGACAGGATCCTGGCAGCGGTAAGGCCGACTACTTGCCTCCTCAACCCATGCCCTTCCTAGTTGGTGAAAGCCTGCGGGGAGAGCATTTGGGTCCCTCTGGGAGAAATTATCAACTTGTCTCTTTCTACTGGAACTTTCTCAGAGGCTTTGAAGGAGGCAGTAGTTCATCCACTCTTGAAAAAAAATCATTGGACCCTATGGTCCTAACCAACTACCACCCGGTGTCAAACTTACCGTTCCTGGGTAATGTGGTTGAGAGAGCGGTGGCCAAACAACAACAGGCTTTCCTGAATGACCCTTCCATCCTTGATTCCTTCCAGTCTGGCTTCTGTCCTGGTCTTGGGATGGAGACGGCTCTGGTCACCCTTACAGATGACCTCTGTAGACATCTGGATTGGGGCAGATCGGCGCTGCTGTTACTATTAGATCTAATGGTGGTTTTTGCTGTGGTCAACTATGATCTATTGACCCACTGCCTCACTGACATAGAAGTTCAGGGGACTGCCTTGAAATGGTTTTCCTCCTTCCTCTATGGTCGAGGACAGAGGGTGGCTCTTGGCGAGAGGGTCTCCCCGCTATACCCACTGGAATGTGGAGTGCCGCAGGGGACGATTCTCTCACCAATGTTATTTAACATTTATATGCGCCCCCTCACCCAGTTAGTCCAGAGTTATGGGCTGGGTTGTCATCAGTATGCTGATGACACCCAGTTCTATTTATTAATGGATGGCCACCCGTCTTCCGTTCCTACAAACTTGGCTGAGGCTTTGGATGCTATGGCTTGATGGTTGCAGCAGAGTTGGTTGAAGTTAAATCCATCAAAGACAGAGGTCCTGTACCTGAGTCGAGGGGGGTTGGATGTGAGCACTAGGCTCCCCACACTGGAAGGGGCACTTTTGGGTCCAGCCCAGACAGTGAGGAGTCTGGTAGTGACACTGGATGCCTCTCTTTCCACAGAGGCCCAGGTTGCTGCAGTTGCCAGATCTGCGTTTTTCCATCTTAGGCAGATCAGGCTACTTAAGCCCTATCTTTCCCCCCAAGACCTAGCAATGGTGATCGAAGCAATGGTCACTTCCAGACTTGATTACGGCAACTCGCTCTACGCAGGTTTACCCTTGAAGCTGATCCAGAAATTACAACTGGTGCAGAATGTGGTGGCGCGCTTTCTGACGTCAATGCCTGTGCGGGCTCACATTAGGCAAATGCTCCGCTAATTGCATTGGTTGCCAGTTGAGTACCGGATTCACTTCAAGGTGCTGGTTTTGACCTTTAAAGCCTTATACAACCTGGGGCCAACATATCTAAGGGACCGCCTCTTCCCATATACACCTCAAAGAACATTACACTCTAAAGATCAACACCTCCTGGTGGTCCCTGCCCCGAAGGACACCCGTCTTGCCTCAACCAAGGCCAGGGCTTTATCTGTCCTGGCCCCAGCCTGATGGAACATGCTCCCTATTGAGACCAGGGATCTTCTTCAATTCTGCAGGGCCTGCAAGATGGAGCTGTTCCACCAAGCCTTTGGTTGAGGCAACAGGCGCCCATATATGGCCTTCCTGAGGTTGCTGTCACCTGTCTATTTACTGACCACCGACAACTGGCCTTTAACTCACTGCACCATGGGGCCAGAACTTTATAGCCAATTGATGCTGTTTCAAACTGTACCCATTGTTTTAATTGTTAGAATGTTTTATTGTATTTTAAATTGAAATTGTATTTATTATAATGATGTTACCCGCCCTGAGCCTGCTCATGGGATGGGTGGGATATAAATGCAAATAATAAATAGATAAATATTATTTTTGCTAATAATAAATCAGGAGTCCTCACTAGTCACAAAGGCAAACCACATACAGATAAGCAAGTTACTTGTACATACTTGGGGAATCTAAGCATGCAGAAAAACATCAATTAAAAAGAAGAACCCAGACATAATAATACCGGTTTGATGTGCATTGAGCATGCTGTATGAAAAAGGAAACTAGAATGGGGAGGGAAGTTGGCTTGTTCAGGCCCCTAAGGGGTTATAGTAATCTGGAGTGAGAGATCTAGTGTAAATGTCCCAAATTCCTAGCAGGCCTGCATCTTCACATATTTATTAACACAGCCTAATAGTTAGTAATAATCAGGGCTTTTTTGGCAGAAAAAGCCCAGCAGGAACTCATTAGCATAATAAGCCACACCCAACAGCAGAAACTCATTAGCATAATAGGTCACACCCCATGCCTTCCCTTGGCTTCCTCAGGTGCCCTGTTGCTGCGGGAAGCCTGGGCAAGCTGGCCCTGGACATGCCGGGGAAGGCACAGGGAGGCATTTAAATACCTCCCCAATCCTTCCAGCCCCCTCCGGCCCACCCGCCTCGGAGTTGCCAGGGGGGTCACTCTCCAGGCCTTCTCTCTGTAGCCATGCACGCAGAGGTTTTGGCTGTGGTGGGTGTGGCCAACTCTGAAGCCAGCCGGAACTCCATTCCTGCCCATAAATAGCCCTGGTAATAATGCAATGATAATCTGATTTTCTTCCTCTGGGTGAATATAGTTGATGCAGGCCTTGATGTAAACCTCAAATTTAGGAGGGTTCATGAAGAAAAATGATTAAAATTCCAGTTTACTAGCTTTACGGTATCAGACACAAACAAGTACACCCATATGAAATGAACTTTATAAATTATATTGCCATGGGAATCATGACACTAAGAAATGCTGGCTGAACAGAACCTAGGATGAAGTTTGATTGGAAGATGCACTCAGGACTGTAAATTGTGGCTACAATTTCTCTGAGTTACCAGAATGTTTTGCATTCTAATCTGCTACAAAGATAAAAATGGGGACTACTGATAATTAACACTATAATCCTTAGGACACTGTCCTGGGAGTAAGCCCCACTGAGTAGACTTCAGAGGAATTATGAACAGACCTGTTTAGGATTTCAGTAGAACAAATTTAGAGTCCAGTGGCACCTTTAAGAGGTTTATTCAAAGGTTTATTCAAAAGTGTGCCTTGCACACGAAAGTTAATACCTTGAATAAACCTTTGTTGGTCTTAAAGGTGCCACTGGACTCTAAATTTGTTCTACTGTTTCAGATCAACATGGCTGACCATCTGGATCTAGGATTTCAGTGTAAGTCAGCAACTGGTAATTTCTGCACATGTAAACTCACCTGCACTAAGTAGAAGACATAATACATGGGGAGGAGGGGTCATGTGCCTTGGCTGGAAGAACTGGGGCTAGATCATGTTTCCAAGTTGTGTACATGAGGTGTACAAGGAAGCAGGAAAAGGATGAATAAGGGAAGGGCAAAAAGTTGCTGAACTTACTTGTCTAAAAACACTCTCATGCTCCTTCTGTTCCTGTTCCAATCACAGAGATTTTGGGATGAGAGTTAAGATCTTATTTCCAGTAAAACTGGAGGAATAAAAATGAACTGGAGGATTTAGTCCTCTTTTGGGTGCTCGATCCCTTTTGTACACTTACTAGAAATTCCAAGATTTTTTTCCCCATTTCATGTAAGTGAGATAAGATTACTGGTATTTCTAGTGCAGACGGGAGAAGAACCTGGATATGTTTGTGTGTGTGTGTGTGTGTGTGTGTGTGTGAGAGAGAGAGAGAGAGAGAGAGAGAGTGAGGGAGTGAGTGAATGAATATAAAAGGACCCTATGATGTGTATGGGTGAATTCATTGAGGTGCCAGGTATATGAAAGTTTTTAAACAAGCAGAAAAATGTATGTCTTGTAAATATTGCCTTAACAATACTCCTGAATTCTCCTCCACATGAAAAACAGAGCTGTCAAAGTGAAGAAGATGATGATGATGACGATGAAGAAAAGGAGAAGACGTTTGAGGTGAATCTTTTAACTATAATTCTTTTATCTCACAGTTTGTAAAACTTAAGTAACAATAGAGACAATGTAATGATAATTGCTATTTTGAGAGACAAGTTATACATTCTATCCCAGGGGTGTCAAACCTATGGCCTGTAGGCCAGAACCAGCCCGCCCAGTCCTTTAATCCAGCCCGGAGTGGAGCTCTCTTATCTCCCCCCTCCCCTGCCCATTCTCACTGTTCTGAGCTTGAGCTGCCTTGGAGTATAAAGAGCAGAGGGCAGGGCTGCCAAAATTCCCAGCTACTGCTCCTGGCCTCTGTAGTCCTCCTCACGGGTAGGAGCCAGGGTCCTTCTGCTGTGATCCTTGTGCTTCTTTTTTAATTTTAAAATTTGCTTTGCAAAATTCCACTATTTTCCCACCTTTCAAATTTAGACAGGCACATTTTAAGGCACTGGGTGGGAAGGTTTTGGACCAGCCAGGGTTAAAATATAGAATTTTGCAAACTCAAGGGACTCCAGTTTTGCAGGGAAATATTAGTTTTAACACACACACCCTCCTAATGTGGAGCTCCAATGGAATAATAGCAGAACAAGTGCTGAAGAGGACTCCCAAAATTATTATCTCAAACAACCCTGTAAAAAAAAAAAACCTGAGACCCTGGAAAGCCACTGGCACTCTGAGTAGACCTGGAGAGCGGGGCGGGGGGGGGGGGGGAAACTGCCACAATTGTTTTTATTTTTTAACCCCCCTGAAGGGGAATTTCTTTTTATTTTTGCATTTTCTACACACTACACATTACAAATATGGGATGGGGAAAGGAATACTAATGCCCTATCACTATTACTATGGGAAATTATTTTTAAAGCAATCTTACTAGCAGCGCATGCTGTGATTGCACATGGTTGGAAGGAGAGTTTGAAGTGGTCTTTAGATAGATGGAACGACTATTTATACGAATACATCCAGTCAGATATTTTGGAATGTATTAAACAAAATAAGGTATGGGATGGAAAAATGAAGGAGATAAAAAAGAAATGGTCTATATACTTTCAGTGGGTAAATAATGGAGAAGCTAATTCCGTTATACTTGAAAAAATGAAAAAAATGTGCTCATGGTTAAAACTTTAATTTGTAGTTATGTGATGGCCACCTTGTGGGGGGTGGGATATAAAAGGGGGAAAACGTATCATAAGAGAATTGGGATGGTAAAGTAATGTAATAATAATTTATGATGCAAATAAAAAAATTAAAAAAAAACTATTACTATGGGAAATGGGTCAGGGAGATCTAGATACATATAGTCTACTGGATAGGGGAAGGAAAACTACCATTCTATTCTAAATCTCCTACTGGATATGGGGATAGGGTAAAGACTAATACAAATCACGATCTGAAAAGCTAAGAGAATAGATCTTTTTAACCTATTAGTACAGGTTATACAGAGATTAGTTTGATTATAAAAATATAAAGTTATTAGCTTGGCACAATTACTGCCCTTAGCACTCATGCTTTAGTTTTAGAGTCCTCTCTTCTTAGATTTCTTCATTTTCTGCAGTTTGGGAGCGGCCTCTCCTTTCTCCAATTCAGATGATTCTGATGACGAAGAAGTTTGTCTTGTTGAGTCCTATGAGTAGGACTCCTCCTCTTCTTCTTCTTCCTCCATATCCGGTTTTAGATTCTTTTCCTTCTGCTTCTTTTTTACATTGAACATTTGATCCATAAATCTTTCCACTTTTGAAACAGAGTCAATTTTATATTTTTTATCCTGGTAATTAAAACTCAACCCTTCCGGGAATAGCCATCTATACGGTGTTCCGTTTTTTTGCAGGGAGAGAGTAAGCATCCTGTATAGTTTCCTCTTTTTTCTTACTTCAGATGGGATGTCTTTCAAAATTTTTATCTCTTCATTCTTGATTTGTAAGTATTTCCCCATTGTTGACTTTAGCACCAGTTCTCTGGTTGATCGTTTCATGAATTTTAAGTAAGTTTCCTCTGGAAGTTTATTTTTCTTTATAAAATCCAGATAAGTCCTGTACGCCACATCGATTTCCTTAATTAAGTCTTCTTGTTTATAATCCATTAGTGGGACCAAGGCAACCACCAAGAGTTCCTTTAAGTCCTCATTCTTATCCTCAGGTATTCCATGGAAGTGTAGAACATACATGGATCTTTCCAGCTGGAGCTGTATTAATTGGGTTTTATCCGAGGATCTCTGCTTCATTCACTCTTTTATTAATACTCTCAGTCTGTTTTTCCATCTTTTTCAACATTTTCTCGGTTGCTGTGGTTCTCTTATCCATCTGCTTTAACTGCTTTTGCACATTATCTAGTTCGGTGTTGATAGTAGTCATCTGATCCATTAGAGGGCGCAGTGCATTTGCTAACAACGAAGAGAAGTCTGTAGATGCTTCCTGGTTCTGGGAGGGAGTCATTGGTATGTTATTTCCGGTCATCAGTTTTTTCTCCGGTGCTCTCCATCCTCTCCCAGCCGTAATATCAACAAGAAATAAATTTTCCAAAACAAAGCAAAAGTTTTGCGTTTTAATTCTGCTTCGTATATTTTAGCAGCTTTTGTGTTCGCTTAACTTCTTATACATTTGGTTTGGCTCAAAGTCTTTTTGTTTTCACTTTAAAACCGTATTTACAGTTTACTCATATGGGGGGGAGCTTGAAATCTCCTCCCCCCGTGCTTCAAACTTAGGCACTTCCAATTACTACCAAGGCTCCATTCGCTTATTTTTCACCTGAGCTTTGCTTAACTCACAGTTTGTAGCCTTGGAGATCTTTTGGAAGTCTTTTTAGAAGTTTGGTCGTGATCGCTTGCTCTGGCAGTCGTCTCTGGGCGCCATGCTGGCTCCGCGGCAACGGTACCTATCGGGGAAGAAGGTGAGCTTCAATTCCTTGGGTGTCCCCAGGCTGGAGGTCCGGGACGAACTCGACCCCCTCCCGTCAGCTGGGTCTCGGCGCGTCTCCATCTAAGCAAGACGAGACACGTCCAAGCGTCGAAACGCTTAAACCGGAAGTCTCAGCCATTTCATGTTCTTCCCCTGGGTCCTAGGCTCAGACCATTTATATTTATAGTTTATATTTGGGGGGGCATTGGGACTAATCACAGTTAAAATATAGAGTTCAACAAACTCAAGGAACTTCAGTTTTACAGAGAAATATTAGTTTCAACACACACACCCTCCTAATGTGGGGCCCCAATGGAATAGCTACTATAATATCTTTGTGTTTGTGTTCTTTATAAAGTTTATATCTATGCTACCTGGCATTACATTTTATGACACACATCACCCGGCCCAACAAAGTCCAATTTATGTCAAATTCAGCCCTCATAACAAATGAGTTCAGCACCTCTGCTCTATCCAAACTCTTCCTGAAAAGATATTGTCTAAGATGAAGAACTGCATGAATATGTACATTTTCAGTATCAGTGAAACTTTTTTACAAAAGTGTTATGGAGATTTGTTCATGAAAATCAAAGTTTACCAGATGTTGCCACAGTGGGGTAGTTTATCATCAGGCTGATAATCCAATTAGCATCTCATTTACAATGCTATCCTTTGTGCAGTTCCTCAGATCTAAGATATTAAAATAAGTGAGTTAGACTGGAGTGTCTTTTCATAGGACTGCACTGTTACTCTTACTGGATTTAACAGTGCTGTCCTTCCTTCCTTCCTTCCTTCCTTCCTTCCTTCCTTCCTTCCTTCCTTCCTTCCTTCCTTCCTTCCTGTAGTTTTTAACTGGTTTTACTGCTACCATTACATATTAAGAAAAAAGAAGTTCTGAATTATCTCTGTATTCTCATGTTCAGGAAAAAGAAATGGAAAAGCAAAAAACTCTTTATCAACAGTCTCGACTCCATGAACGCGGAGCTGCTGAGATGGTATTACAGATGATTAGTGCCAGTAAAGGTAAAGTTTCTGTAAATAAATAAAAGATTATTAGATTGTTATGCATGCATTGTTTTGGTTGATCCTTGGGGTACAAAGGGGCTGATCCCACATTAGAAACATACTAAAATATAAAATTAGAAGTCCAAACAATATCTCATAGTAGCTTAAATCTCATTATCAAATGGTGGTGCAAAAATGTGCTTAAATTTGGCAGTTACAGTACTGGCATGTATTTTTGTGTTCCTGAGACCAAATCAAATTGCAAATGTAGTATCACCCCAGTCTACTGAGAAGCCTAGCAGATAAGGCAGGGAGAGTGCACTCAGTGAAATGGTGTTTTGTTGTAATGGGTTGTTGGTTGTTTGTTTTGACCCAAACAGCAATTTTTACAAATATAATGTCTGGTGATACTGCTTGAAAAGATTTTTAAACAAGAGTTACATTACTCACAGTTGAATAATTGTGTTCTTGATTAACAGGAGAAATGGGGGCCATGGTAGTAGAAACCCTGAAACTTGGTATTGCTATTCTAAATGGAGGCAACTCCGAAGCAGGTAACCATATTTAACAGTTTCATATTCTATCTGTGCATGCATATTATGTTGAGAATATTAATATTTTATTGCTAGAAGCATTGAGAGGTTAAGGATTACAGTTAAGAGCAATTTGGCTGTTTAGGAAATTGAATAAGGAAATGTGTGAGCAATTGTTCTTTCAGCACATGTCAGATTGCTAGGTAAAATGGTAGAAGCTTTGTGAATATAAGAAAAGATTAAAGCTGTTCTGGGTGAAAGTGCCATAAATAGCCTCTGCCCATTTTAAATACATATTTTCCTCAAACTTTTGTTTTCAGAAAATGTTGGACTATCTGAAGGAGAAAAAAGATGCTGGGTTTTTTCAGAGTCTTTCTGGCTTAATGCAATCTTGCAGGTAAAGACACATGACTTTTCTGGTAACACTGCTGAATCAAGCAGACAGACCTCTTTCATAGAATGCCAGCTTGCTCTCTAACTTTCATAAACTCAACACATGGCGAATGGATTTATCACTCTGTATGCATACTTTTTTTCTTTCTAACTTCTCTTTTGAAAAGTTCTCATACTAAATTCCAAAGTAGCTTTTTGTAACAGAGCAGTATTAGATTCTTATACATTCATCAGTTTCTGGATTTTTGTCACTGGTTCACTCTACAGAAAATGCATTTTCCCCCACACAAAATAAAAACATTTTCTTGAGACATACTCATTCTTCTAGGTCCAACAATTTAAGTCTCGGTATAGAAAATAAATGTTTTAAATGAATTTGGTATTCAAAATATTATGTTTTTACTAAATGGTGTAGGTCAACTCACATAGAATTTTGGTGAGAGAGTAAGTTAGGCATTTTTAAAGTATTTTAGGATCATTTTATCCAGGGGTCATTTCGTAGAAAAAGAGCTAGGGGGACTTATTAGCATAACTCATTAGCATATGCCACACCCCCTGACATCACCGGAAGTGTGTCCTCCCCACAGCTGGCGGCGACCTCCAGCGAGCACCAGCAGGGAGCTCCAGGCCCCGCCCTCCCGCACCTCACCCGGGGGGATGGCGTCCCCCCGCATCCCCCCCAAATGACCCAGTCTTTTATCTCCCCATGTAATTTGCTGTGACAGCAGTAGAAGGATTACTATGAAACATTAGAATTAAGAAGACACCTTGATCCTTTAACAACCTTTGGTAGTGCAAAGATTTTAACCTTCAAATTGAAAAAAAGTCTTTGTAACTTTGTTGATTGAACGTTTTGTTTATTCACAAACACACACTAGCATTAGTTCAGGGACTCTGTTGCTATTAGATACAACAGTCCTTTCAGGATTTTTTGTTTGTTTGTTTGTTAAAAGTGTTCTTGACTTGAATGCCTTTGAGAGACAAAATAAAGCAGAAGGCCTTGGAATGGTTACAGAAGAAGGAACACGTAAGTATAATAAATATGGTACTTCTAATTCAACATAACGATTACACTTTCTTTTCTCTTTTAACATCAAAATAGGTTTTATAATCACATGGATTTCTTTATTGCTAGTTTCATTAAATAATCTAGTATTCAACTATTATGCTTTTTTAGTTTCCAAGAAAAACATTTAAACAAAAAAATCATGTAATTTATAACTTTCTTATCCTGTATTCTTATTATTTTTCTTTGATCCACAGTTATCGTACGTGAGCGTGGTACGTTTGGGTTTACAGCTTTTGATGCTATTGTGTGTTGCAAATCCTGAAAGAAATCTTCTTTAATTGCATCTTTCCAGACATCCTTTAGGTTTAGTTTCATGATCCGCAGCCGGTTGCGTGTTGAGCTTGGAGAAACAATTCGATGCTTAATTAAAGAAGTGTCTTTCATATTTAAGGCATGGTTTGATTAATGACTAACCATTTACCTATTAGATCTTTAGTCCTGTAGTTTCGATCATGAATGCTTTGGAGTGCTAAATATTTTGGCTTTGCTTTTTCTGTTTCATGGTTTGTTTTTTATCATTCTCTCCAATACATTCTTTTAAAAATTACTGTAAATCAGCTTACAGTATTTGCTTTTTATTAAAATCACATAGTTTGAAGGATGCTGTTGGAAGATAATATATGTTCTGCATGTTTTGAAAATACTGATGATTGCATAATTCATTGTACTGTATATTTTCAAGGTGAGAAAGTACTACAGAATGATGAGTTTACTAAAGATCTGTTTAGATTTTTACAACTGCTGTGTGAAGGTCATAACAATGGTAAGTGGGCTGCAGTACATTTTCAGTAACTTGCTGTTTCATTCAAATCCTTTCTTGGAGAAAAAAGCTATCAAATGTTTTCCCATCTAAATTGATTTTGATTTTTTTCCCCAGAAAGGGAATTTATTCAACAGCCTTTGATTAAATAGTATCTTAGAGTTTGAGGGGAGGTGGACATTTCTAACATAGACTAGTTATTTTTTTCTGACTCAAAATCAGATTGCCAAATCATAATATATGCATGTAACAAATAAAATAAAGTATGAAAAGATGTGTAAATACTATTTCTGATAGCTTTTGCTTAAGAAATATTTACATTCTGCATCATTTTTAAACATGATACTATTCTGGATGTATAAACTGCAGCTGATAAAGATAACATTCCCTTCATAATGATAATGCAATTCGTATTTTTCCGTTTCCAGTATAGAAGCAAATATGACATTTATTTTTATGTATTCATCCTTTATTTATTCAAATTATTTTAATATTTCAGATTTTCAGAATTATCTACGCACTCAGATGGGAAACACCACAACAGTGAATATCATTATTAGCACAGTTGATTATCTCTTGCGTCTTCAGGTAAGATGCAGAACAATTTTTATTGTGTCTCCATTGCCTTGCCTCCTTTTTTGGAAACACTATTTATACCATAACCAAAAATGTTTATACCATAATTGATGCCACTGTTGACAATTTACTTCTGTTGCTCTCTCTCTCTTCTGAGAGCTTCCATGATATTGCCCATTATTGCATGTTCTTCTATTTTTTATGGCTACATTATATTGTTCATTATTTTGAATTCATTTTATGATTTCATCGTAATATGCTTTGAGGGTCCATGTAGGGAGAAT
>NW_015164683.1:687368-708291 GCF_001447785.1 Gekko japonicus
TGTAGTTCTCTCTCTGCTGCTGCTTTTCTGAGGCAAAATTTTGGACTTGTTTTTTCTCCTCTATTTGAGGAAATTTGAGATCAGTGCCTTTTCTCTTGGCCTGGTACTTTTCAGAAGAGTTACTTTGGTTTTTCTAAGTAAGAGAGCAGACAGCCTCAAAAATTGCCCCAAAAGCTCTTTGCCTTCTCTGCTTTGGTGATGCTCATCACCAAACAGTTCATAACAGAGGTGAGCTATGGCCAGGCATCCTGGCTAAAGGCAGTGTTATGAGAGAAAGCTCACTCTGGCTCTGTTTCTGAGAACAGTCTGGCACCTATCCAGACTCCAGAAAGGCGGGCATGCTCTTCCTTGTTTCAACCATTACAATACCAGTTCCAATGTCTTTTGGTCTGTCCTTGAATCTACCAAAGGGCTCAGTGTTAGTTCCCATTGCTCCAAGTGTTCTAAGCTACCTTCAAAGAAAGCTTGCTACAAATGCAAGTGCCATTATAAGACAGGTGCTTCTGGTTTACACAAGCCATCCTCAGTTCAAAAAGGAACTTAGATATAGCCCCACAGTTATGGAACTCCCTTGCAAAGTGCGTCTGGCCCCCTCATTCTCAATCTTTAGAAGGCATCTGAAGATAGTTTTATTTATGACAGCATTTGGTTAGTTTTCTGCCTATTGACAATTTTGAATTTATTTTATAACTAGCATTTTATGTATTTTATTGTATGTTATTATTTGTGTTGTAAGTAACTTTGACTTCCTATAAGGTAGAAAGTCAGCTAACAAATGCTTCAAATAAATAAATAAAACATTGTGTTTTGAAGGAAAAATTCAACGGATCTTGTTTGAATGGAATTGGGATAGGCATGAATACAAAAAAAGTTCAGTTCAGGGTTCGGGGCAGACCCCGAACTAACCCAAAAGGGCCCCACCCAGATTGAGCCAGTCTGCTGAGTTTGGTTCCCCCTTCTCTCAGCCACGTCAAGTCACTGTGGCTCAGAGAGAGGGGGTAGGGACTGCCCTGGAAGGGGCTTCCCTTCCACCTTTCTCCCAGCCTCAGCTCAGTGGAGCCAGGAGAAAGGGGGGAATGCCTGGAAAGGGTTAAATGCCTACCAGCCAATTAACCCATCAGTTTCATTTCACTCTGCTTCGAAAAAGGGGAATGAAACCGAAGGGTTTAATGGCTCACATCCATTTAAACTTAACAGTTCAGTGGGTCTGTCAGTCAGCTGTTAGGTTTAAATGACTGGCAGCCATTTAACCTGTTGGTTTTGCTTCCCACTGCTTCAAAGGGGGGAGCAAAACCATAGGGTTTAATGGCTCACTGCTATTTAAACCTAACAGCTGACCAGTGGACCTATGTGTCCATTTAGGAAGCAAATCTTCCCCTTTCTTTGGAAACTGAAACCAATCAGCTTGTCACACACTCCCAAGCAAGAATCTGAATCTGACCCTCCTTAGTAAATTAGATGCTTCAGGAGAGACCATGAAACATCATATTTATGTCTGCAAGGAACATCTCTTCAGAAGCAGCTGCCTCTAATGTTACTTGTCTTGGGATTTCCCAACAGGTTTATAACTGACTCCACTCCCATGGCAGCCATTTTGTAGTGGTACCCACTATGCTTCCTTAAAATTCTAAGTGTCTGCAAGATTGATAAGACTGGGGATTCCAATCATACTCATTCATGCTTTTCTGTTAAAATCATATTTATTTGTGTTGCTGCAAGTTATTCAAATAAGTTACACAAACTCTAAAGCTCATTTAACCTTACAAATTGTACTAGGCATATGAGATACATGAAGGTGTCTCCCATACCCTTTTCTACCTTGGGCCACTGCCTGCATATTTAATTATGAAAGGGAGAGGATAAATTGTCTTCAGTTCAGTCATGTGGGAAGGTTGGTAGTTTGGGGTACAGTTTGGTGTAGTGGTTAAGAGTGGCAGACTCTAATCTGGAGAACCAGATTTGATTCCCTACTCCTCCACATGCAGCCAGCTGGGTGACATTGGGTCAGTCACAGTTCTCTCAGAGCTGTTCTCTCAAGAGCAGTTCTCTCAGAGCTCGTTCAGCCCCACCTACCTCACAGAGTGTCTGTTTTGGGGAAGGAGATGGTAAGCTTCCTCTTCTTCCTCTCCCTCCTCTTCCTCTTCTGTGATTTATGCTTCATCTATAGATTCATGCTTATCTATAGTTTTAGAAAATCTGAGTACTTATCCTCTAGCTAATGCCTGTTGACATTCACATTATAGAAATATATAAAAACATGTGTATAACATAAAAAATTCAATGCACAGTATAAAATCTTATGTGCTGAATAGGAGCTCACAAAAAAAGAGGAAAAAAGGATCTAATATTTATTCTTAGGAATCAATTAGTGACTTCTATTGGTACTACTCTGGAAAAGATGTGATTGATGAATCTGGACAACGTAACTTTTCTAAAGCACTGGCTGTAACCAAACAGATTTTTAATTCACTTACTGAATATATCCAGGTAAGTAGAATTTTATATTTACATTGTATAGATTACCTAAATGAATGCTCATGTGAGAGAAATTTAGAGCTTCTGAGGAGAAAAGTTTCAGAGGGTTTGCAGTAGAACAGCTAGTCCAGTAACACCTTAGAGACCAACAAGATTTTTAGGGTATAAGCTTTCAAGAGTCAAACTTATCTGATGAAGGGAGCGTTGACTCATGAAAGCTTATCCCCCCAAAATCTTGTTGATCTGTAAGTTGCTGCTGGACTCGAATCTAGCTGAAGAGAAAGGAGGAGGTTATCATTGTCTCTGCTTTCAATAAACTATCATGATCACTACTAGGTGTAGAAGTCTCTAGATACAGAAGGAGAGTCTGTATTTGCAAACAAAATAATATGGTTCATTATTCAATATTTTTCTTCCCTTCTATTCTGCACATTATTTCCAGATAGCTGGTAGTGATAGGACAGAAACAACCCCACTGAATTCCTCTCCTTTCATTCCCCTGCTGGACCCTTGTTGGAACATCAAGCCCCCTTCTGAGCAGTAGTTTAGATCCAAGGTGTATGAAGAATCTGTCCTTGAAGCCTGAATGCTAAAATTATTTTATAGTCAAAAACAAAACAAAAACCAGCTCCTTCCTGAGTGATCAATCAAATAACTATAACCAATATTCACCTGATATTCAGGAAGGTTAGATAATAGGCTTCCTGCTCGTGCATCCCCCTGAACCGTTTCCCCCCTCTCTGCATGGCTTCCTGACTTATTTCCTGGGCCCTTCTACCTCTACCCTTTCCCACTCTTACCATCTGCCCTTCATTTTGTCCAACATTAATTTTATTTATTTCAGTGAACTTTTGAACACAGATTTAATTATATTTCTTATGGGTTAGAATACACAAAAATATCTGAACCATTCTGTGTGCATATCCTTAACACATATTTATGTTTTTCTCTTGGAAACAGATACCTTAGGCTGAAATTTAAAGCATTTTCCACTTAATTTTAGGGTCCTTGCATAGGAAACCAGCAGAGCCTGGCTCACAGTAGACTGTGGGATGCAGTTGTTGGCTTCCTTCATGTTTTTGCTAACATGCAAATGAAACTTTCACAGGTAAATTTCATTGCAGCTTTGAAAAATATTTATATTATTAACATAAAATGCAGTAAAATTGACACTGAGAGCATAAAATTAAGATATCTGTATAATTTGTGCTATCTAGTTGTAGTAGACGTGATTACTTAGGTTACTCTATAAAGGCTTCCATTCCTTAAACTTCATTAGAATGACATTTCCTTTAGTGCTTGAAGTGTAATTTTCACTGTAACTAGGAAAAACGGAAAAGTGTTATTTATATATTTTACAATATTCATTTAACTTACTGTAATTTCCATGCACAATATAAATTTATAAAAACATTGGGATCCACCCATCTGTACATTAACTATTCCCCAGAGAATTCCCCAGAATTCTCTGGGAATTCTATAAAACTCCATATAACTTCTAACCAGGGGTCATTTCATAGGAAAAGAGGTGCAGGAGCTCATTAGCATAACTTATTTGCAAATGCTACACCCCCTGACATCACTGGAAGTGTGTCAGAAGGCAACACCCACTGCTCAGGCTCCACTGGACTGTTTTGGATTGCTAGCTACTGGGGGGTGGGGGAACGTGCAGATCTGTCCTTGCAGAGGAGGGAGAGCTTGTACCTGAATAAAACTTGGTCTTAAAGGTGCCACTGGACTGTTTTGGGCCGGGGGGGCAGATGGAGCTCTACAACTTACCTGGCTTCTTCTTGCTCTGACTGAGGACTGCTGGGAGCAGGGGGTGGGGCTTGTTGCATGTGCCCGCCCCCTGGGCTCTTTACTGACGGAGCTCCACTCCTGTGCACTCCTGCAGGAAATCACTGCTGCTTCTAACTACCCACATTTACCTTGTCTCATTCTGTTCCCCTTAGTACCTTATTAATTCTTCCCCTTACATGTGTATGCAGTATAGTATATCTTTTCCTTAAATACTGGGAAGAACGTAGATGATAAGTAGGTCATCTGACAGTATAATAATAAATTTCCCAATCTAGTTATTAAATTGTATTGGTATAATCACATAGAAAGGAGATATATCAATATTTGGTTACACAAATGAAGACATAAGTTAACAATCTGCTGTTGTATGTTCCTTGCTGGATCAGATCAATGTTTCATCTACTCCAGCATCATGTTTTCCACAGTGGTCCACCCAATGCCCCACAACGCCCACAAGAGGGGGTACAGAACAACTGGTATTTAGGGATACTTTCTCTGAACATAGATGTTCCCTGTAGCTATCATGATAGTTGTGCTGTCTTGGCTGGCTGCCACAGAGACCACACTGGAAGCTTGTAAACAGTCCAGAATCAAGGTCAGTCAGAGCCAAAAAGCCAGAAAATCAGTTCAAGGTTGCAAGGACAAGGAGAAGCTGCTACACACACACACACACACACACACACACACACAGGAGCAGGTCTGAGTGAGCAAAATTTCTGCCGCATTGAACCAGGTGCACTGAATGCTTTTGAACAGGTCCTTCCTTCCCTGGGGTTGAGTCTGCAAAGGCTTACAGCACTTCCCTCTGCCTCTGCAGGAGCTGGAATCTGGCACTCCTTCGCTCCTGCATAGTCAGCCTCTGGCATCTGGGGTGCTCAGGAGAACTAGGCAAGGAGTCTGGCCTTGGGGTGTCTACAACTGGGGGTGCTGGGCCAGGCTCAGGATCGGCCTCTTCTTCTGGCTGCACCTCCTGTGCGGCTGCTGGGGACTCTTCCTCCTCAGGTATAGTTGAGGGCTCTTCTTCTGGGCTGACTCCAGAGGAGGCTGGGCTGCTCCCTGCCTCTTCCTCATCTGAGGACTAGTCAGCCTCAGCAGACCTAGTACCCATGACACTAGTCAACTGCCACCTTAAGTCTTCAAATCAGGATGCATTTTCCACAAGAACAGTATTCAAAGCAGAGTACAAATCTAATGAAATTTATTTAAAAGGTTCCTAAAATAACACTAAGAACCAGCAATTCAGTTGATTAGTAATCAGTAGAAGCCATAAGTCATACATGGAAACACTAGAAACTTTCTTACTTGAAATTAAAGGCATTCTGGAACAAAAAGTGATTTAGCCCACCCTGAATGGATGATGCCACTTTCTTCTCTAAAAGGAAGGGAAGGCTTAAGGTGGCTTACAAAGCCAGCTTGCAGCCCCCCTCCAGGCAGTGCAAAGTACAGTCAAAAACTAAAACAATAAAACATTCAGTATAAACATTATAAAACCCCAGTTAAAACCATAAAGCAGCTCTAATTAGCTTCTTGCAAATGCCTACCTAAATAGCTCCATAATACTTCCTAAAGATTGCCAGGATAAGAGCTCCACCAGAAGGCTTTTCACTACAAATGGCACCACTCAGGACTATTTTTGGGCAGGAATGTGGGCAGGAATGCACAGGAACGGAGTTCCGACTGGCTCCCAAGTTGGCCACGCCCAGCAGGAACTCATTAGCATAATAGGCCACACCCAACAGCAGAAACGCATTAGAATTGGCTACATTAGGGGTGTGTGGCCTAACATGCAAAGGAGTTCCTGCTACAAAAAAAGCCCTGGGTTTTGACCACAAACAAGGTCAACAGAATAAGAAGTGAAAGGTGGGCGTGGCTGGATCACCACACTTCTGGTAACATGGGTGTGTGGCCTAATATGCTAATGAGTTTCTGCTGTTGGATGTTGCCTATTATGCTAATGAGTTCCTGCTGGGCTTTTTCTACAAAAAAAGCCCTGGCACCACTACTGAAAATGCCTGTGACTAGGCCAAGGCAAATCTATTTGAATGGGGGAGCTATAAGGGCAACAGTTGGAAATTTGAAGTGAGCACACAGGTTCATATCAGGCGACAGTCCTTTAAACGTGTAGGTTCCAGGTCTAAGAGCTTTAAAAGTAAGAACTAGAACCTTGAATTAACCCTGAAAACAGTTATGTATCCAATGAAACTTTTAAAAATAGGTGTAATAGGATCAAATTTACGCATTCCAAAACAGATCATTAGCAGTATGTTGTACCAGCTGAACCTGGTTGCAGTAGCGCAATCTCCGAATTATGAAGGTGTGGATCAGTGAAGCTAGAAGAGCGGAGGAAGAAGAGATAATTTCTGGACCAGCTGCAGTGGAAGGGGAACTGGTTGCAGCTGTGCTGATCTGATTGTTGAACAACAAGGCTAAATCTAAAAGAACTCCTATTCCTTTCAAAGTCTGTCAGAGCAAGTACAACTTCATACATAATGTAAATTGCAGTCCCCTATAGAAAATCAGCCTGTCTGGATTCCATTTATTCCATTGACCCACAGCTACTTGACCACTAGAACACAGACTGTTGCTTATAGTGGCTTATTGGGAAAAAAAATCTTGAGCTTTTATGTCATCAGTATATTGATGACATCCCACTCCAAATATTTGGAATCAGACAGTCTTCCTTAAAGTCCTGACATAAATGTAAAAAACAAGCAAACCAAGCACTGGTGAGAGGAAAGATCCCCATGAAACACCACAGGACATATGCCACACCACTGATTCAGATTCTCCACTGACAATTTCTGAGTCTGTTAAGCCCAACAAAAGATTGAAATCACCATCTTTTTAATACCCACTGTGGCTTCGAGATGTCTCAAAATGTTTCCATGAGGAAAGGTGAGGAATAAATCTCTCCTTATATATAATTGAATAGTGGGTGCCAAAGTTCTAATTCTAAAATGCACTCCCTTAGTGTATGGCTGATGGCACTGCTCCTCAGCATATATCGCCACCAATCAGAAGGCAAAGCCCGGGTCCCACCCACAGCACAACTGCTGCGACAACCTGGTCTTTTGCATATGGAAGCTGATTGGACTTTCGCTTTTCGAGAAACACGTGGTCTGGGTGTGAAAACGTCTGGATCGGTAGCCAGAGGGTTTGACACAACGGGCCTTATTTCTAGTGTTTTAATAAATAATAAAAGGCATGCTCTACTATGTTGAATAGTGTAGATATGTCAACTAGGATTGCTTTCTGTGACATGATATGTTTTCTCCATTTGCAAATGGAGAATATCAAGCAGAGCAACTGTGTACTATCTTGTCCCAAAAACTTGACACCAAATTGTGAAATGGGTCAAAGTCAAATGTGTCATTCAGGAAACACTGGATTTGCTCTGCCACTACTCTCAAACACTTTGACCAAGAGGGGTAAATACAACATAGGCCCCTGCCACACGGCAGGGAAAAGATGGGGCGAAGCGCGGCTTTTAAAAGCCGTGCCAAAAAAGAAACGCACCGGCGGGATCCCACGGATCCCGGTTGCCGCGCTTCGTTCCTCCCCGGCACGATCAGATGCCGGGGAGGAAGATACGACTCGGAGGGGGAGGCTGCCGTACTGCGCATGCTTGAGCATGCGCAGTACCAAACTGCCTCGTATGAACGGGGCCAGAGTCTTTTTACTGTCCTACATTTTTTCATTTAGAGGAGGCTTTTTAAATTGCCTCTTTCAGAGGTTTTAAATATGTTCCTTCTATGAATGATACATTTATGGTATTCACAAAGGAATCTTTACTTTATCCCCACAAGACCTAATTAACAAAGTGAGATGAGGCACAATTTACAAATGGTACGCTTTCCACCACCACCCAAGGATTTTTTCACCTTTGGTTGAGGAAACTAAAACAAATCCATTTTTTTAAAAAATGACCAGACTGAGCTTTTATCTAGATGATCTGCACTTCAACTTGTACCTATCAGAGCAGATCTATGAGATTTAAGTAGCAAAAAAAATTAAAATAATGCATCTGTGATGGATTGCAAAGAAAAGCAGGCTTTTTAAAATGCTGCTTGGTACAGAAAGTCAGGGAGGTTATGAGCTAATTTTCCCTGGGGATAAGCGCTTATGTGATTGGATGCTCTCTGATTGGCCAACATCAGCTGAGAGAAGAAATAAAGCCACTGATCTGGAAGGAAAAGAGGTCTTTCGCTGTTTGGTCTTTCGCTTTTCGAGAAACACGTGGTCTGTAACGTCTGGATCGGTAGCCAGAGGGTTTGGTTTCTGAGGGAAGAGACATTTGGAAGTCAGTGTTTTCTGACAGGCAATAGTCAGAAAAGTATTTCCACACAGAGAGAAGAAAAGCAAAACTGCTCTGAGGGAGAATTTAGATTTTCAGTCAGGAAAGCTACAGAACAGCCATATACAGACAAAGGTTACTGGAGAAGGATTTGGCAGAAGTTAGAGTGAACTCCCATACAAGCCAAATAGTAAAAGGAGTTATTGCGTCTTAGGGACAAGCAGAATAACTTCCTGCTAGTGAAAGCAGTTGGGAAGAGAACCCTGGTCTGTGATAAAGGGGAGAAGCTTAGACATCTCAAGAGTTAGTGAAAAGCTGTAATATCTAAAGGAAAACCTAGAACTCTGAAGGAAGAAATCTAGAAACTTTAAGCAAACGCTGTACTCCAGAAGAAATATTAATAAGAACTGTCTTAGTGCTGAAATATACTAAAGAAAGTACCTCTCAAAGAAAGAACTAGAAAACCTTGAAACAAAACTACAAATACACTCTCTTGAACACTCTAAGAATTCAACTCTCTCTATATTGCTTAATTGCTTAATCCTACTGGAAAATGGTATCCTATTATTGAGAAAATAACTTTTGAATCCTTTAACTGGGAAGCTATAAATAATGCTAAATACAAACTGTTATTGCTGGGTTAGATAGCAATTACCAGCTCTTATATGAACTATGCTGCTTAAGACAACTTGAAAACCGGTATATATTATGTAACCACTTATGAAATCATTCATTGTTTCTTGGGGACCTGTTTGTTGTACTTATGCTTGTTACTGTAACCCAATAAAATATTTTGGTTAAAAAAAAAAAAAACTCTCTCTATATTAGAAAGTTTTTTACCTCAGCAATCTCAAAACCTTGACTATTCCTGATATACATATATTTCCTGCCTGTTTCATAAAATCCTTATTCTGTTTTTGAAAGTTAATTTGCCTCAAGTGCCATTTCACAAAGGTTTATAAATACAGAACAGCACCCGTCTTTCCCTCAAGCTCCTGTTCTGAGTCTAAAGCCTAAACCAATATCTAAGCAAGGGGTGGGACAGTTTCAAGTTTATATCAATAGAGAAGATATACGCACTACTGTGAGGCAACTCAAACACTGAGGGGAACTGAAGTTTGGGTGGAAAAAATCTACCAGAATGTTGGGGAGATACGGGGGTCTGTCATAGCATCTAATTACCAAATTACTTTCATTTGGGGATTCTGAACTGTTCTAAATTATTTCTCCAGATGCAATTCAGCTGATTCACTGGTAGCAGAAAAGAAAACCTTTCACCACTACCTCGTATGCCTTCAAATCAGTTCTATGGCATGCTCTGTCAGATTCAGCATGGGTTTTACACCACTGAGGCTCAACTGTTCCATCCACTCAATGTTGTTTTGACTCCGTCTTGAGGAGGCAACTTCCCATTTATTGTGGTCACTGCTCCTCACTAGTTTACCAACAGATCTTGATTCAGGTGGACAATATGTGTTCTGATTTAGTGTTCTCTATGCCTCCTTTGATATATAGAGTAATATCACTGTCAATACATTCTTATCTGCCCTTTTTATGAGGTTCATATATAGGGATGACTTTATCACACTGGTTTGGATGATTCCATCTGATTTCTGAAATGCTACTTACATTGGTATATAAAACAGTCTATTAGGGATGGACACAAACCGGTTCACGAGCCAAAATTCAGCAGGACAGGAGGAACTTGGCCCAGTTTGTAGCCCCTGAACCGATGTTGGGGAAGGGGCCTTCCCCGAACATTTACCAGACTTTTGACCCGTTTGGTTCAGCTGTTTGAGCCATTTAAACCTAACGGGTGAATGGCATGAGTCTGCAGCCAACCTGTTATGTTTAAATGGCTGCAAGCCATTTTAGCTATCTATTTTGCTTCCCCCCCCCATAAAGGGAGCAAAATGGAGCACTGAAATGGCTGAAAGCCATTTAACCCATCTTTTTCTCTACCCCCCCCCACTGCGAGGTCATTTGGTGTGCTCTAGCCCACCAAAGCTAATGTGATACTGAATTCCTTTCCCATAGGTTGTACTTCTTTGCACACTTACATGAGTAATTCCTGTTGAACACAGCAGAATTTATTCCCAAGTAAGTGTGCTTAAGGTTCAACTGCTAGTTTATCTTAGATATTGTTTCTGGTTGCATAACCATTTTCTATTTATCTGAGGGAATGTGCTATTATGACCTTTTAAAGTCATAAATTAAAGAAAAATTATTTTTAGGATATATTTGTATCATGTTATTTTCAAATTATTGGCCATAATCCAACAAATATCCAGACACACCCAAGATATTGGTTCTAAACAGCTTAAGCACATGAAAATCTGTGTTGGATTGTGGCTATTGTCTTTGTTAAGATTTTTTTTAACTTACTGTTTTTGACCTCTAGGATTCCAGTCAGATTGAATTACTGAAGGAGCTGTTGGATCTTCTGAAGGATATGGTGGTGATGCTCCTGTCCCTACTTGAAGGTTGAATCTATTTTCAATTTTCTTGTTTCTCTTGCTATGAAATTCTGAAAACATTATGTTTAAAATGCCTACTTAATCAAATGTTTATTAAGACAACTAAAATATATATCTAATTTTGAGCATGGCCCTTGTGGATAGAAAACCCCAGAGAATGGAGCCAGATATACACATTATACATTTTTCTATAGACACCCAGGCTTGCAAAAAAATCCTCAAAATAAAAAAAAATGAAACATTTTAGTTGAAAGACTGAAACCTTCACCACCGTTTTATAGAAGACTGGAATAGCTGTCTGCTGCTGCATGAGCCAGCTGAGCAGGAGAGGAAGGCCAAGAGCTGCCAGTGCCTTCCTCCATCACTGCAGCAAGCCAGGCAGATTGCCCAGCCAGTGGGAGGGGACTGGGAGCTGCTGCTGCACCCCCTTCTACTGCCAGTTCTAAAATCTGATGATAGGAGTAAGAGGAGCCACTGCCCCCATGAGCCAGTCGGGCAGAGGTGGCTGTGGTGCAAGTAGGCAGGAGAGGGGTAGCAGGAGCCTCTGCAGCCCCTGTCAGACAAACAGAGGTGGTGGAGCTGCAGGCAAGCAAGCTGGCCAGCAAGTGGCTGGCCCAGAGAGGAAGCAAGCATGGAGGAGAATGGGATTTCCCCCTCTACAAGGCGTGTGGGTACCTCCCCACTTGTGTTGTGCAATTTTAAATATAAGATGGAGATAATTTATGATGATTTATAATGTTTGAATGAGGAGACTAAAACAAAGCAAAAATGTGCCTTAAAAATTGTGGTTATTTTAAAATATGTTTACAGAATGAATGTGTTTTCAGAGTATTTATAAAAAGACCCAAGTAACACTTTTCTACTTACAATGCAGGTAATGTTGTCAATGGCACAATTGGAAAACAGATGGTAGACACCCTGGTTGAATCGTATACTAATGTAGAAATGATATTAAAGTTCTTTGACATGTTTCTCAAGCTGAAAGATCTAACTAGCTCAGAAGCCTTCAAAGAGTATGATCCAGAAAGTAAAGGCATAATCTCCAAGAAAGAATTTCAGAAGGCCATGGAAGGTCAGAAGCAATATGCACAATCAGAGATTGAGTTCCTGCTGTCCTGTGCAGAAGCTGATGAAAATGACATGTTTAACTATGTTGACTTTGTGGAACGATTTCATGAGCCAGCTAAAGATATTGGATTTAATGTTGCAGTACTGTTAACAAACCTTTCGGAGCATATGCCAAATGATTCACGACTTCAAACTTTATTAGACCCAGCAGAGAGTGTCCTTAACTATTTTGAACCTTATCTGGGACGAATTGAGATAATGGGTGGTGCCAAGAAAATAGAACGGGTTTATTTTGAGATTAGTGAATCTAGCAGGACACAATGGGAGAAGCCTCAAGTGAAAGAATCGAAAAGGCAGTTTATTTTTGACGTTGTAAATGAGGGTGGAGAACAAGAGAAAATGGAACTGTTTGTGAACTTCTGTGAGGACACAATTTTTGAAATGCAGTTGGCATCTCAGATCTCTGAATCAGACTCTGTTGATAGACCTGAGGAAGAGGAAGAAGATGAGCCTTGCTATGTGAGGGAAGTTGGAGAAGAAGAAAAAGAAGAAAAGTCCCTTGAATCCATTTCAGCATTTGCAATGGCATGTGTTGCAGTAAAGAAAAATGCTATTGCATTTTTAAAAATGATTAGATTAAAAAACTTAAGAAAACAGTACAGAAAAGTGAAAAAGATGACATTAAAAGAATTAGTAAAAGTTTCTTTTTCCTTTTTCTGGATGCTTTTTGTAGGATTCTTTCAAATGCTCTTCACTATTATGTGGGGCATTTTTCAAATTCTTTGGAGTACTGTGTTTGGTGGTGGGCTAGTAGAAGGAGCCAAAAATATCAGAGTGACCAAAATATTAGGAGATATGCCTGATCCAACACAATTTGGAATCCATGATGATGTCCTTGAAGCAGAGAAGGCAGAAGCTGCAGACCATGGCATTACAGCTGAAATTGTGCAGTTTGTAAAAAACGAAACAGGAGAAGCAGACATATTGTCAGATATTTTTGACGTTCATACAAAGAAAGAAAGTGGCTCAAAACATGGTCATGATGTTGGCCTAGGGGATATCGCGGATATTATTGGTTCAGAAACCCCTCCTTGTTCGGAAAGCGCAACTCACAAGAAGAAAAAATCACAGGTAGATAAACTTTTTTGGAAGAAATTGGGGTAATTTTGCTCGTATTATAGGAAGTGCTCTGACGTTAAGGGGAAAAAATGATCCCTTTAGGTTTGCAATCAGTTCCTTATCTCACAGAATTGTACTGGATTTAGTATGAGTAGAAACACTTATAAAAACTAAAAAATGCACCAAAGTAGCAAACAATAACTCTAATACATTACAAAGACAACGCATTCTAATGGAATACTGGTAATATTTTGAAACATATATGGTGTCATTTTCCTACAGTCTCGCAATGTGTTACTTAATTCGGCTAGAGGACTCTTGACTTCTGCATGCATATTCCCAGCTGGAAGAGTTACAAACACATAAATAGGGGGTACATGTGCAGTTTCAATCCCAAACCAACTGCTGGGTTAGAAAATTAGCTTTAACATTGATCAGCAGCTGTGCAGGAGGGCTGCAGACATGTACAGGGTGAAACAGTGCCAAACTCTGCTCCAGCTAGTGAACTCAGTTTTGATTGATCGCAGTTCATTACTAGGATAATTGGCACATATCCTAAAACATGTAAAATGTTAGTTATGTACTGGTACTTATTCTTTTTTGTGATTGTCTTCATAAGTATATCTAGATCTCAATAAAATTAACTTTGCATTCAAAAAAATTTTAGGCAAGTGAAGTAAAGGATGATGAATCAGAAACAAGAACAGAATCCGAGAAGGCTGAGTAAGTTGCATTTTTTTATTGTTTTAACACATAAATGTTACCTGGGTGAAGGATCTGCAGGCAGGTCTCAAACACAATCTCCATATCTTTAGTAGTCAGTTTTTATTTTGTTTTAAAAGCCCTACATACTTTCTTCAAAGCCCTTGAAGCATTATAGCTTCCTTTTAAAAATTGTTAAATTTTAGAATAACAGGATTATTAAAACTCATAAAACTTATTAACATTTTCATTGCTTTGATTGTGATAATTATAAGTGTTTCCAAGGCAAGGGGAGCACAAGTTTTGTATGCAAATTTAAGAACCTCTAGTCTCCATATATGTTTTTATGGTTGTTTCTCATCTCCAAACTCTTTGGGCTTATTAATGCCTGCAACATTCTTTTTTATTCTGCGATTGCAAATGTTCCTTTCTACCCAAGTTCTTATGCCTGCAACATTCTTTTTCATTCTGCGATTGCAAATGTTCCTTTCTACCATATTTTAATGCGTTACAGCCCTTAGAACTGCAGAGCCTAGAGCAGGGCATAGCAATGCTTAGAGAGCAAAACACTTCAAACAGCTCATTAATTCCTTTAATGCTATCCTGGCTTCTGGCAGTCATTGCCAGATATTTCTCACTCCCAGCCTTCTGACTAAACTAAACTTCTAGGATGGAAGCTGTAACTATAAAAAATTGAAAAGAACTTCCTAAGCTAAGGCTTTGAATTTCAATGTGGTATTTAAACTGGACCTTTAGCTCCTTTGTTCCTGGCACATGTATGCACTGACATCTCAAAGAGAAGCACAAAAGCCAGGATTCCTGGTATCTCATGTCTTATTTACACATTTAGAAGAATTCAGTGTGAATAAAATGACAGAATGGACTATACCATATCACATTGCAGGTGAAGAATTCCCTATGTGTAAATAGAAAACCAGCAAAACAAGTGAAGGGAAAGGTGTGGACGCTTTCTCTCTGCTGTGCTAGTTTTGTATTTGCATGGAGGATATTTTTTGTTTCTGTCCCACTCTTCACAAAAGAGCATTCATAACTTGAGGACACCATCCCCACAGTCTGCTGTGTTGGAGTTCATTCTACCAAAGTGTGTAAGCTAGGCCTCTGAGGTAGGGTTGCCAGGTCCAATCTTCTCCCCAGCAGGGGAATTAGGAGGCATTCCAGGAGGGGGTGTGGCCACCACCACCACAATGATGTCACTCCGTGTGATTTCATCTTGCTCCACTTTTCCCCTATCATTTAAAGAGAAACTTCCATTTAAATGGTGGGGGGGAAGCGAGGGCTAAGCGACCCTGCCTTGCAAGAGGCAATCCTTGCCTCTTGCAAGGCAGGAGCTGACAGCCCCCATTCAGGAAGAGCAGGCCTCTGGTACCCCTACCTTGCAAGAGACGATCTTGCCTCTTGTAAGGCAGGGGTGCCAGGTGCCTGCTCTTCCCGAGTGGGGGCCGCTGGCTCCTCCCTTGCGAGAAGCAATCTTGCCTCTTGCACAGCAGGAGCCCATGGCTTCCACTCGGGAAGATCAGTCATTGGCCAGTCCCCACTGGCAGCAAGCATTTAAAGGGATCCCTTTAAGTGCTTGCAGCTGGCGGCCCCACATGCTCAGTCTCCAAGTGGCAATGCCGCTTGGAATTCAGACACGCTGCCAGCAGCTCCCTCTCTCCCTCCCCTCTCTCAAGAGAGAAGGGAGAGGGGTGGCTGTGGGTGTTTGGGCTTCGGGGCGGGGTTGAAACCCCCCCCCAAAAAAGCGGGTAAACCCTGCCAGACCAGGAGGACTGGCAGCCCTACTCTGAGGTCAGGTCCCAAAGGGAACTATACAAATTTAAGCTGGAATGGTGGCTGCTATAATGAAACATGCACACACTATAGTATGTTATGGAAGAAAAGAGCTTTTGATATACTTATAAAATACAAAATTTTGAATAAAGCTGCTAACAAATAACACCCTGTTTCTCAGTTTTATTATTCCACAGCAGTAGTTAACAAATAAAAGTGTTGTGTTTGTGTCAACTGCTGCTTGTCACACACTTTCACCTCTGCTTTATATCTGTCTTTTTTATATCTGTCTTTATTGTAGTGTCTGTAGATAATTTTGGTCATAATGCACAGTACGGGTGTGCAAGAAAAAATGTGGTTTTTTTTTTAATTTGGGTACATTGGACTCGGAAAATATTGGTATTTCCTGATATTCCCAAATTCCAATACTGGTATGGTATTTGGATTTGGTAATATTCGGGAATCCTGAATTTTTTTCAGGTCCAGTAATCTCAGGGGGGGGGGGTTAGGTAGAGGTGCCAGATTTGCAGCATAGCTGCTGGAGCCTCTCTTCAAAAGAACCCCCAAGTTTCAAAACAATTGAACCGGGGGTCCAATTCTATAAGCACCCAAAGAAGGTGCCCCCATCCTCCCATCAGAATGTCCTGAATAATCTCTGCAGTAGAAAGTGAAGGGGGAGCATTTTTGCCAGGCCAGCAGCAGAACCAGTGCAATATGCCCAGCAGAACCTGTGCCACTGTGGCAGTGCCAAAACCCAACAGGACGAAGGTCAAATCTGAGAATCTCTGAAGTAGAATCTGAGGGGGGTCATTTCTGCAAGGACAGCAGAACCAGTGTAGTAGTTCCCAGCAACACAACCCAGTGCCAACCTACTTGGGCCCAGCAGCAGAACCCAATGCCATTGTGGCAAATGCCAGCTCAACAGGACTGATGTCAAGCACATAATCACAATCCAAATGAAGGGGACTGCTAGTACAGGCTTGTTTAAAAAACAAGCAGAACCTCCCCCCCACAAGCCCTCAAAAAGAACCAAAAATGAATAAGTTAACCAAGTTTTAAACCAGATCCAAAGAACCAAAGCAGAAGGAAGGAGCCCTTGGCCTCCCCACCTACCAGGCTCGAACAACAACAAAAACTCCACAAAATAACTGCAATCCACAAAACCAGAAGGACCTATAACTTAAGTATAAAATTTAAAAAAACCCAAAAAAGGTCACACACACCCACACACAACCATCAGGACCAAACAAGAAGTAACAAAACCCTCCAAATTGCAAGCTACAAAACCAGAAGGAACTAAATCCTAATAATAAAACCAAAGGGTACCCCCCCCAAAAAAAGGCCCAAGGCCTTTGGTTTCACCACTCCCACAAGATACCACCCACCAAGCCCAGAGAACAACTAACAGTAAAATAAGAAAACTTTTTAAAAAGTGTTTTTCAGTCAAACCAGTCACCATCTTCACTCTTCTCTAGGCAGGCAGGATCTGATCTGAAGTCCACAGCAGAGTCCGTCAGACATCAGGACTCAGGCTCAGAGCAGCAGCTGAAGCCAAAGCCAGCCACACCTCTCTCGGCAATGGAGTCTATCTCAGCCAGACCCTTGCTTTTATGCTCTTTGCCCATGTTCAGAAAGAAATTCAAAAAAGGACAAACTTCCGTGATTGACTAAAGAGCAGTGTCCCCCCTAACCTGAAATCCTATTTACCATATTGCTACTGCTCCTTCCCCCCTCCCTCCTGTTCCCTGGGAAATGGGTGGGGAAAGCAAGGTAGTTACTTAGTTGGATATCACATTTGAAGCCAACAACCTTGCAAGTTGCAAACCTGCAATACAATGCAATTTGCAAAAGCATTGCAATGATTGGCTCTAAGGTACTAGAGCTCCCCACAAGGTGTTTTTGCCATTGGGCTGCAGAAATGCCTCTTCCCTCTCCCACCTATCGCCCTGGAAACCAGAGCAAAAGGTGGGAAAGAACCTTAAAGGAGAACTGAAAGTTAATTTTGTAGCCCTTTCCACCTTTCCAGCACCGGCTATTTGGTATAGGGGAATGTACCCGGAAAAAGCTGAAAAAATCAGCTTTATTCGGGATCAGCCATACCAGTAGCCATTCAGATTCTCTGATCTCTATTCAGCTTAAAAATACCAAAAAAATAATGCTAAGGTATTTTTCTACTCGGATACAGCCAAATGCACACTCCTATACACAGTGAATTAAACTAGGTCATTCTCGGGTGCATTATGGGATGATTCAACCTGTTATGTTGGGACATCACATCCAATCGAGGCTGCTTCAGATCCCTCCATGTGGCAGCTGTCAACTCTGGTGCCTTTGGTCTTTCTAGTGAAACTTGTCCCACACGGGTAACACAGAATGAGTGGTCTGAGACTGCAGAGATCTTGCTCTCATTGCCATTTCCAGTAACTGTATTTTTATTTTTCTTACTATTATCCCAGCAGTATTTTCTCTATATTTAATTCACATGATAATCATGCCCTTCTCAGCTTTCTGATACAAAATTAAAATGATACTTTTTGAAGTACACAACCTTAATAGTGATGTATATGTGCGGGGCTGATCATATGTGACATTCAATGTCTTTGTGACAAGGGAACAGAGTGTGAATACTCAAAGGACTGTATGACCCACCTGTTTGGTATATCCACTTATTTTCACAAGTTCCGCTTATTTCTATATGATATAGCATAAGATAGGAAACAAAACAGAATTTTTGAAAAAATAATTATTTTTAGGCTTTTAAACCTAGCATTCTGAAGGTAAAAGAAAGATTTTTAAAAATTTTAGTTGCATTCAACCTTATATATATAGCACAAACACTTTTTTTCACACTGTAAAATAATGACATTAATAGATCTCTTTTCTTATTAATTTTGTTTTTCACCAAAATTGTTGTTAGCATCCATTACTGTGGCTGCTATATACAAGTCTAATTTTAGGCTGTGTTCATCTTTAACTGTCAGAATTAGCACAGTCTGTTAAGAGCCAGACTATCTTCATGTTAATTCAGGTATGTAGGAATGTAAAAAATTAGACTCTGCTGTTAATAGATGGTGTAATTTCCTCTAGCATGGAGGATGGTGAGAAACAAGATAAAACCAAGGATGATGTATATTCTGTACATATGGAAGTTGAAGAACCTAGGAAAAGGAAACGAAGACATGGACAAAAAATGGAAAAACCTGATGCAGTTATGGCGAATTTCTTTAAAGTATTGGAAGTTTATCAGACCAAAATGTTGGTATGTTGACTCTCTTCCTCACTAGCCAGTAATTACAACAATATAATGTAGATAACATTTTTTCAAACCTTGGAGAGATAAATGAGATCTACTAGAGTTTTTGCAAATAGGAATTTAATAGAGATGGAACATCTACAGGAAAAAGTAAGTTTGAAATGAAAAGTAGTGATGTTATATAATACCTGATGTTACAATACCAGGCTTGGCTGAGAAGCCAGAGATGCAAAACTGTGGGATTATGACTGAACCTTTCTATCAGATCCCCCCTTAAATGTAATGATACCACAACACCATGGAGTTTCAGTTCAACTTGAGTAGCCAGACCACTGGCCCAGTGCAGAGAGCTGTTTCTCTCAGGGGTAGGTACAGCCAAAAAAGGGCAGCCTCTTGCCCATAGTGAACAACAGATTTATGGGGAGCCTGATGCTAAAGCGTTCATAGATGACATGATTTAGGGTCAAGGTTTTATATGAAGCAGAGCAGCTCTGTCACTGTGATCTATTGGAAGTCAGCTGGCATAATCTTTTGTTCAGGGTGTGTGTGCTGTCTGGAGGTATTCTTGTGGTATCATAGCATAATTTGGATTTGCTTTGCTTGTTTTTTTTTCAGTTCTGAATTCTGCCTCAGAAAGTCATAATATTTTTTGTATTTTCAGCATTACTTGGCCAGAAATTTTTACAATCTAAGGTTTCTAGCTCTTTTTGTTGCCTTTGCCATCAATTTTATCCTGCTGTTCTACAAGGTAAGCTAACTATATTCTAGGTAAGATGTTTTGATCTTCAGAGGGACATTTGGGTTTTTTTGGTGTATTTTTCATATGTGCATGTGTGTGTGAGAGAGAGTGAGAGTGTGTGTACCTGTAAGCCATGGTGACCCCTGGTGACTGACTGTGTGTGCACCTGGAAGTCATGGCAACCTCTGGTGACTGACCCCTACTGGGGGCCTGGAGGATATCCAGAGAGGTGCCTAAAGCCTGCCCCCGCCTCCCAACGGCTAGTATTCCAAGGAGGTCTCCCATCCAAGTACTTGCCAGAGTTGACCCTGCTTAGCTTCCAAGATCTGACAAGATCGGGCTTGCCTGGGCTATCCAAGTAAAACCTCAGAGGGATGTTTATTGTGGGGCAAATCTAGATAGTTGCTATAGTAAGCAACATGAAGTAGTTAAAACTAATATGGCCAGTGTACAAATATTAAGTCCTTGAACCTAAAGGAGGAAACTAAAGGAGGGCCTGGTGTGATGTGGTCCATGGGGTCACGAAGAGTCGGACTCGACGGTGCGACTGAACAACAAAGGAGTTAGAACAATGAATGAATCAAATCATCCCCAATCAGTCACTTCAAGTCACATAAAGGGCGTAGACTTTCCAATTTCCTTGTGATGTGGTCCATGGGGTCACGAAGAGTCGGACTCGACGGTGCGACTGAACAACAAAGGAGTTAGAACAATGAATGAATCAAATCATCCCCAATCAGTCACTTCAAGTCACATAAAGGGCGTAGACTTTCCAATTTCCTGGGGGGGGGGGCTGGGGCTGGGGTAGAAGCATTGCTAAGGCATTAAAAGAACTGGGACCCAATGACATCATAGGGAGGAGCTAGTGACATCACAGGCCATGGTCACTATCTATGGAGGTGGACCCATGTGGGATTTAGGGATGGGCTCCCCAGAAATTTAGGTAGGCCTGGGAACTGCCCTAGCAATGTCCCTGGGCCGGGCTAACCCCAGGATCAGTTGCCTTCTTAGCACACCGCTTAGAAACTTAGAAAGCCCCACACACACACCACACTGAAATAAGAACATAATATCAGCCCATACCACATTGCAATAAAGTCCCTACAACTGTATACAGAAATACTGAGCTTCCCTACTATTTGCCACAACTAGCCCACCACACAACCAGGATCAAGACTCCTAAGTGGACCAATAGACAGGCATACACT
>NW_015164683.1:708800-711141 GCF_001447785.1 Gekko japonicus
GGGAAAAAAGTTACTTTTTCCCCACCATAGAGAACAATGGAGGGGATAGGGGCAACCTGTTTGGGGACCTGTAGAATTGGACCCCCTGGTCCAATGTTCTTCAAACTTGGTTGGTGGTTTGGGGAGAGGCGTCAGCAGCTACCCTGCGAGTTTGGAGCCTCTCCCTCAAACCCCCTCCCCTCCAGCTCCCAGAATATACCCTATGTTTTCGCCATTGACTTCAATGGACCATAGGATATAATGGGGCCGAAATTGAAAGGAGGGGAGGGTGGGGCCGGCTCTGCAGGCCGTTTTTCAGGCGCGGGGCTCCGGCGCAGAGCCTGAAAAAGGCAGGGAGAGCAGCTTAGCAGTCCCCCCCCCTTCACGGTGTTTGCAGCTCACCCTGAAAAGAGCCCCTAACCAGAGCTGGGGAAGCCAGAATGACCGGAGCGTTTCCCCCCGCCCCCCCCGCCCCTGCAGCATGCAGCTGCGACAAGAACAGCCTCCCCAGCCACAACTTTTTAAAGAGCCCCTGAGGAGAGCTGGGGGAGTCCAGCAGCAATGCCCTGTTCTGTGGCTGGGCGCCAGCTTGGGAGGGCGAGGGATGGGCAGGGCTTCTGGGAAATTTTGGGGGAGGCTGGCACCCCGCAGCCTCCACGAACTTTACGCCGGTGAGTCATATAATGGGAGTATTCACAGTTTGTATGGATTTCCTCCTTAAGCTGCGACCTCTTGCCCTATACCTTGTTCCTAAGAGTCCCCTGGCCCTCAGGAATAGCTTTTCAGGGATGGGGAGGGCTGCAGAAAGGGTGGAAATGTTCTCTTTGGTAAGTGGAGCTTTATTTGCATATGTTAGGATTAACCCATTACTTTCACACCTAATTGTTGTTTATCTTCTGTTATACATTGTAATAGCTCCTTCTAATAGCAAATTAGTTAGGAATGCATAAAAATATGATGTTGTAAACTAACCAAAATAAAAAGGAAATGATAATAAGAAAGTCTTCTTATCTTAATAGTAATAATAATGATGATGCAATAGTATCATTAAGATGCCTTGAGCCAAAAGGAGAGGTGGGGTATTTATTAATATACTTATGTATATTAATAAACATAATTATAGTGGGCTGGATCATGTCCTGCCATTCCACTAACTAAAGATCTGAAGCCTTCCTCAAACTGACAGAGCCTTCCTTCAACAGGTGACTACCTCAATACTTAGAAATTATTTATTGTTCAAAATACTTCACACATGTTATGTGGGAGGGTAAGGTAAATTGGTATTGTTACCTGCATATTTCAGGTAGAGCATTATGAGAGAGTAGCTTTTCTAAAGTCACTTACAGTACAACCCTAAGAACACTTTCCTGTGAGTAAGCCCCATTGAACAGACATAAGTAGGTTCTGAATAGGCCTGTTCAGGATTGCTGACTTAGTAAATTCAGGTCGTGGCAACATTCAAGCTAAGGATTCTTCTTGGATGCTTTCCTGGAGCAGCCATTGATTTAAATTATCTACTCCAGTAGTCAACGATCACAGCAGTGCCATTCCAAATTAGGGGTAGGAACTGTCATGTTTTTAAAATGTTACTTAACAAAATTAAATCTCACAAAAATTAATTTCCTTGTGGCTGTTGGAACATGGAACAACTTTGGACCATGTTTTAGCTGTTGCAGGATTTATAGCCCTTTCCAATAGCTTTGAAGAGATCGCCAAATCACTGTAAATGTCGAGAAATCAAAGGGCCTTTCCTGAGGGTTCTGGGCAGGCTTCAGATGGTGAAGAGTGTGATAAGTGGAGTGAAGATGCTAAAGTCTGATTTATCACTTTAGACCACAGTCTTTTAACAGATAGAATAAAAATTAGAGAAACCATGGACTGTCAAATGTTAAGAAAATGTGTTCATCATTTTTATTTATTTATTTATTTTTGAGACTTATATCCCACCCTAACCCCGCAAGCAGGCTCAGGACATCTTACAACATATAATCCAATAAAATCATACAATCATTACTAAAACATTTCATTAAAACAGCAATACAAACAACCAAAATTTAGTCAACTAATTTCAGTAAATTTATATACATACTCACGTAGCCACTCCCCTTTTTTCCTGTGTCCTTCCCACCACCAGCCAACCTTTATCTGCCCCCCCCCCGGCTTCAGCTTGCCCTCCTTTCCAGGGGAAGGCCTCTATGCCCTGTTGTTGGCCCTCCAGAGGAACAGGTTGATCACTGTGTGAAACAGGATGCTGGACGAGATGGACCACTGATCTGATCCAGCAGGGCTCTTCTTATGTTCCCTCTCCTGACAGCCTCCCCCCAGAAAATTTATGGCCGAGTGGCACATTGTTGGCTGCTGA
>NW_015164683.1:711156-722202 GCF_001447785.1 Gekko japonicus
TGCTGAACCCAGCTGCAGGTTGCTGGCCGATGGGCTCAGTTGTATGGAGATTCAGACCTGGGTCTTCCAGATCCTAGTTTGAAATTCCAAACACTGCATGATGACACTGGCTTTTGTGGAATGGCTGGTGTTTTTTGCTTGTTTTAGATTTCAAATTTTTCTGCAGACCTGGGACATTTCTCAGGTTTGTAGAAAGATCTGTCCTGTCTGTCCATGGCTCCAATGTCTGGATTTAAGTATCCACAGATATAGCCACATTGAGAATTAGCTGTATTGATGATGTGTGTGTTTGTTAATTAAAGGTGACTGAAGAGCCGTTTGAGGAAACAGAAGAAGATTCTGACCTATGGCATTCTTTGGATGAGGATGAGGATGAAGAGGGTGTGGTTTTCTTTGTTTTACAAGAGAGTACAGGCTATATGGCACCAACGCTAAGGGCTCTGGCTGTTGTTCATACAATCATTTCCTTTGTATGTGTTGTTGGGTACTACTGCTTGAAGGTTAGTCAAATAATTTTCAACCCCAATTACCCTAATAAAAAGGTCTCTTACCTGTAGCACTATACTTACTGTCACTGTAATAAATGGCAGAATACCTTGTAAGCTCTGATATCCATGAGGAAAGATGTGGAGCTAGGCTAGTGCTCATTCCTCCACCCAGTGCCAAGGGAAGCATACCCCTTTGTTGGTGTTCAGTCTGCTTTCATGGCCCTCTATGTATGTAGGATCCAGTTAAAATTCAGCATTCATTGCGTGGTGTAGAGAGGCATAAAATCCCACACACTTCACCAGTTTATATAACCTTTGTAATAGGGGATTTTATCAAGCTATAGAGGTGAAATGTCTGTTCATGACCTGGTTTGATTCAGCTCATGCATTTATTCTAAGCAAAGAGTTCTCCCATTATTTAAGATGATGCTTTGCATATTACAATTCTTTAAATCAAGCAGTTATATAATCAGAACCTTGATATCTGCCTCACACATGGCCATTTGCACCTTTAGCATTACTTCCAAAAGAGGACTTTGCAAGTGCTATTCATTGATCTGTAACCATTCTTAGAGGTTTCCACTTTTGAGGTTCAGCAAGTAGTGTACAATTATATTTTGAAAGTTATTTTCTAGAAATTTGAGAATATTTTGTTTCCTTCAGAGTTTTGAAGTAATTAGAAGTCTTTATTTCCCCCCCCTAAAAGGTTCCTTTAGTTGTATTCAAGCGGGAAAAGGACATTGCAAGAAAACTGGAATTTGATGGCCTGTATATTACTGAACAACCCTCTGAAGATGATATTAAAGGACAGTGGGATCGCCTAGTCATAAATACTCCGTAAGTTGACACATTCTGACCTGAAATTTCACAGTGTAACTTTGCAAAACTCTCTTGCATAGGGCTGCTAACTTCAGGTTCAGAAATTTCTGGAGATTTGGGGGTGGAGCCTGAGTAGGGCAGGGTTTGGACTGGGTATGGTCCTTAGCAGGTTACAGTTTGTCCTTCAGAGCAGCTATTTTCTCCAGGGGAACTGATCTCTGGATCCTGGAGATCAGTTTTAATTCCCAGACTCCCCAGTTCTACTTGGAAGTTGGCATGACCTATGTAAAGTAATGTTTTGGTAACTTTCTTGATCACCCCATAAATATATAATGCAAGTAGCAGACCCACAAGGAATTATGGGGGGCATTTCATTTTCCTCTTCCCCACTATTTCTTCTTCTTACCCTTTCCTTTTAATCTCCCATAGCCTCTCCCCTTTTTCTCGCTTCCTTTTCTCCTTCCTACTGCCCAGTCACAGGCTCACAGCTGAACTCAACCTCCCACACTGAAGCCCTGGAGCTAATCGACTTACCTAGCCCAAGGCTGCAGGAGGGAGGATGAGACATGGTGGGACTGAAGGACCTGGCCCAGGATTCAATGGCACCGTCTCCCCTGTCGAAGCATGACAGCAACAGACAAGTGAATCTGCCTTCCAGCCCCAGGTGATGACCTGATCATCTGGCGCTGAGCAGCTGACAATCCAGCTAGATCAAACTAAACAATCCTGGGCAGTCAGCCAGAACGGGAACTGGATTGGCAGGGCTAGAGCCAGGTGTAGGGGAAAGTGGGATAATGGAAGGGGTTGCAGGATTAGTCCCAAGAGACGGAGTGGGAATAAAAGGAAGGCTCCACAGTCAGGCCAGGGACGAAAGAGGGTAGCACACTGTCTGTCAGAAGCACTGAGTGCTACTTGGGGAAGGAAGGGAAGGACATGTGAAGTCACAGCCATTGTCCTCCCCACTCCATTTCTGAGGCCTGAAGAGACTCAGCATGAAGGGTGCAACAGAAGACTAGGGAGAAAGTGCACCCCCCCCCCAAGAGGGCACTGACACCCACCCACTAACCAATCTACCTTTATGTTTCCCCCTTGTCTTCAGCTGACCCTCCTCGTATCATTGGGGGTTTTGTGTGTGTGTGGGTGGCTGCTGTTGAACAGTAACAAGCAGCTAATACTGGGTGAGGCATGCAAGTTACATAGTTTATATTTCAGATTTTTCTGCACATATGGGGCTTTTTCGGGTTTGTAGAAATATCTGCATTGTCTGTTTATGGCTCCAGTCTTTGGATTTAAGTATCACAGATTTGACCATGTTGAGGATTTGCTCTACATTTGCTGTGAGGATCATATTTTGCCAGTTTTACAGCAAGTTTTGCTGGCTACCAATTTATTTCCAGGCCTGATTCAAAGTTCTTAGCTGCCTGCTCTGGGAAGCCTCACTGTTGACCTTCTGGGATTTCCTTTAAGACTGTTCTCTCCAGAGGGCCTTTGAAAGGAGCGAAGCCCAATTTTGTAATTTTATTGCCTTGCCCTTTTGTTGTTTCTTTTCTTTGGCTATACATTTTTACTGCCCTCTCTGCTATTTTATTGTACTTTTTAAGTAAATGTTTTTGATGCATTTGGAAAGTGTTTTTTTATTGCTTCCTGATTTTATATGCTGGTTTTATTTGAATACTTTTACATTGTCTTTTAGATTGTGGGCATTCATATATTTTTATATTGTTGTTTTATTATTTTAATTTGTACTTAGAATATCATGGAATATATAAAAATGAATCAGGCCTTTCAATCTGGGTTCAGTCCTTGGTATGGCACAGAAACCACCTTACTCACCCTGATAGATGATCTACTCATCAGTCAACAGGGCGACTGTGTGCCTGCTGGTTCTCCTGAACCCCTAGATAGTGTTCACTGTAATCAACCTGGTATCCTTTGGACGGCCTCACAGTGATGACCCTATAAGGAACTTTTCTGTCGTCCCTCCTGGAGATGCACTGCAGAAGGTGTTATGGGGGGGATTTTTGCTGTGCCCTTTGGCCTGTGGAGTACCACAAGAACATTGACACAAAACTACTGAGAGAGATCACCCAGGGAATTAGAGTGAAACAAGCGGGGAACCCACAAGGATTTGCAGGGGGTATCTCATTTTCCTCTCCTGCACTATTTTCTCTGTCCCTTTCCTAAAAGCTCCCATAAGCCTCTTCCCTTTTCCTGCTTCCTTTTCTTCTTCCCAACCAACACCCAACCTACCTTTATCACCCATCTTCAGTCCCCCTCCCAGCAGCCTCTACCTAGGAAAACTGTGGCCCAGTTGTGTGGTGCTGGCTGCTGGACCAGGCTGACTTGCATGGTAAGGAAAAAGCAAGGACTTACGGGGGTACATCACTTTCCCTGTATTCCCCTCTCCTCACTATTTTCTATTTCTTTCCTCCTGGTAATCTCCATATCTCTGTACCATCTCCCTGCCTCATTCTATGCTTTTCAGCTATTCACCAATTTACCATTTATCTGTCTCCCATCTTCATCTATTTATTATTAATTTACTTCATATATACCCGGCCTTTTGCCATGGAACCAAAGCAGCTTACATCATTCTCCTCTTTTTTATATGTTCACAGCAACCCTGTGAGGTAATAGATTCAGGTGGGTAGCTGTGTTGGTCTGAAGTAATAGAACAAAGTTTGAGTCCTGTGGCACCTTTAAGACCAATAAAGTTTAATTCTGGGTAAGTTTATAGCCAGAATTAAACTTTGTTGGTCCTAAAGGTGCCACTGAACTCAAAAGCATACCGAATCCGTTTCAAAGTGCTGGTGCTTGCCTTTAAAGCCCTACATGGCCAGGGTCCGACCTACCTGAGAGACCACCTTTCCCCATATATACCCCCAAGAGCACTTCGGTCGGGGACACAACATCGCCTGGTGATTCCAGGCCCCCGGAACACAAGTCTCACCGCAACCAGGGCCAGATCCTTTTCCGTGGTGGCCCCTACCTGGTGGAATGAGCTCCTGGAGGAGATCAGGGCCCTGCAGGACCTTATGCAGTTCTGCAGGACCTGCAAGACGGAGTTCTTCCGCCAGGCTTTTGCATAGGGGCTGCCACTGCCACCACCACCAACGCTGTGGATAACAAACGGGGCTAGGGACGGCCCCAGGAAGACCGCTTATAACACCACATGGCACAGGTACCACCGGACTTACTTGGGACCAACTACAGGATAACTTTTTTCCCATCATAGAGAACAATGGAGGGGATAGGGGCAACCTGTTTGAGGGCCCGTAGAATTGGACCCCCTGGTCCAATGCTCTTGAAACTTGGTTAGTTTCTTGGGGAGAGGCTCCAGCAGCTACCCTGTGAGTTTGGAGTCTCTCCCTCAAGCCCTTTCTTCTCCAGCCCCCAGAATATATGTTTTCACCATTGACTTCAATGGCCCATAGGACATAATGGGGCTGAAATTGACATTTGGCTAGCCGAAAGACTCCCAAATCTGCTCATACTGATGAAACTGACATGCGGGAGTCTTACTGCCAGCCAAAATTGATTCTCCCCGATTCGGCCGAATTTGAATGGGCTGAATTTTTTTTTTTTTTTTGCACATCCTTAACTGTTACCATCAAGAGATTTATTTGGGGACCATCTTGTCTTCATGGAGCACATTATTTTTATCTGTGTTATTTAAGGTTTTATTGCTTTTACTATGTTTTATGTGGGCTCCGCCCCTTGTAAGCTGCCCTGAGCCCACTTGCGGGGAAGGCAGGGTAAAAATGTCAAAAATAAATAAATTAAATAAATAAAACTTTGTTCCTGTGAGGTAAATTATACTGAAAGTATGTCCAAGATCACCCAGTGAATTTCTATGGCAGACTGGTGATTTGTACTTGGGTCTCCTAGACCCTTATTTGAAGGTATAAGTGCTATACCATATTGGCTTTAATAGGCTGGCTGCTATTGTACAGTAGCAAGCAGCCAGCCAGTAGCAATTTGCCCAGTAGTTGCTCTAAGGCCTGGTCACAATGAGTCCTCCCTCAAAGACCAAAACATCCTTGGACGGGCCCTGTCCCCTCCACTTGCCTTTTACTGACAGAAGCCAAGGCTTGAAGGATGACAATGCTGTTGTTGTTTTCTAGCAATAGTCAAGAAGAAGAAGAAGAACATAAGAAGACGCCAATGTTGGATCAGGCCAAAGGCCCATCCAGTCCAACACTCTGTGTCACACAGTGGCCAGAAATACCAGTGCCATCAGGAGGTCCACCGTGGGGCCAGGACATTAGAAGCCCTCCCACTGTTGACCCCCCCCCAGCACCAAGAGGACAGAGCATCACTTGCCCCAGAGCCCCTATCTATATCTTGTGGCTAATAGCCACTGATGGACCTCTGCTCCATATGCTTATCTAATTCCTTTTTGAAGCCGTCCATGCTTGTAGCCGTCACCACTTCCTGTGGCAGTGAATTCCATGTGTTAATCACTCTTTGGGTGAAGAAGAAGAGATTGGATGTATACCCCGCCATTCACTCAGAGTCTCAGAGCAGCTTACAAACTCCTTTCCCTTCCCCACCTCACAACAGACACCCTGTGAGATAGGTGTGGCTGAGAGAACTCTCTCAAGAACTGCCCTTTCACGGACAGCTCTTGTCAGAACTATGCCTTGCCCAAGGTCATCCAGCAGCAGTTGCAAGTGGAGGAGTGGGGAATCAAACCCGGTTCTCCCAGATTAGAGTCCGCACACTTAACCACTACACCAAACTGGCTCTCTAAGGGCATTTGTTTCTTAAAGCTACAGGTGCTACTTCTATTATTTTGGAGGGGTTTAATCCATGATTTTTATTTATTTGTTTATTTAGATTTCAGATTTTTCTGCAATCCTGTGGTGTTTTTCAGGTTTGTAGAAAGATCTGTCTTCTCCATTTATGGCTCCAGTCTCTGGATTTAAGTATCCTCAGATGTGGCTGGGCTGAGAATTAGAATATTTGATTATGATGAAGATGATAGTGTAGGAATGATTTTGATCAGTTCAGGCTGTTTTGCAAGCTGCATCCATTCCTGGAGATATTTTACTTGGTCACTGACATACATAGATCCTGATGATTGACAAGGCCCTCACCTCCTGGGGAACCGCATTTTTGGCAAGGCTTTTTCCATCTTTTACTGTACACATGTACACCTCAGTGTGGGACTAGGGTTGATAGAAGGAGCATGAATTAAACTGATATCAAAAGGCAATGAGTCCAGCTAACATGGAATACAGGGCAAGTCATCTGTCAGTGAGGGAATTGACAGCCATTTTCCCCCAAGGACCTCTGAGCTTCTTCCTGGATAATTTTATCCTAACAGCCCAGATCTCTAAAACAATAAGCAATGGGCCAATTCCAGCAATTTCCCAGCTATCTCAATGACCGGACAAAAAGTTTTCTGCCCTTCCCAAATCATTTTTGAAAGATCTCATTTATATTATTTCCACATTCCAATGCCAACACCCCATCTCCTCCTAAATCTTGGCAAAATGATATAAAGAGTTACCCCCCAGCCCCAGTTTTGGTAGCTGGTTTGGAATGGTTTTCCTAGGGTAAGGTTTTTGTGTGTCATTTACCACATTGCCTTTTCCTTATTGTAATTTTCATTGCCACTTTTTCTCCTTACATAGATTAATTTGGTCTCTTTTAATGAAATAAAAACCCTGTTAATTTAAGAATCATTTTCCCATCATTTTTCCAGGCGTGGCTTTGAATTTGAACCTTGTTATACAGAGGTTTAAGATCCCAAGTATATTAAAGTCCTGAAAATACAAGTGTTTGCTCCATGCTAACAAGGGGATAGTTATGCGTGTTAGGGCCCTGATGTAGACCGATTTGAGTAACACATACCCTGTTTCCCCGAAAATAAGACCTACCCCCAAAATAAGCCCTAGCAGGATTTCTATGCATTTGTGGTATAAGCCCTAGTGTGTCTTCTTGAGAAAAAATAAATATAAGACAGTGTCTTATTTTGGGGGAAACACGGTATACCCCTTTGTAACATCCAGTTTAGATTAATGTAATATGGTCTACATGGGTTGCCTTTGAAAACTATTCAAAAACTGGTGAAAAGTGTGACAACTATAATGTTGACTGGCGTCCACAAACAAATGTGCTGTATTAGTTGCATTAGCTCTCTCTTTGTTTTTGAGCCTATTTCAAAGTACTGATTTTGAAGTGTATATCTTGGGTCCAGAGTACTTAAAGAACTACTTCTACCACATGAACCTGTCTTGTTTCTGAAAATATCTGAAGGGAAGCCTGGATGAAGGAACCCACAGATTTAAATAATCACCTGTTTGGGAGAGGTTGTCACCCTAAGCAGTAGAGTTCCCTCTCCCATGAAGTAGACAACAGCATTTGAAGCCTTCTCTCATCATATAAAAACTTACTTGTTCTACAACACCTTTGAGGAATACCCAGGGTATATTTAATACATTGTTTTTAATTGTCTGTTGTATTTTATATATTAACTAGAAATAATGCCCGTTGCGGAAATAAATACAACGGGATCTAGAAAGAGGCTCTGGGAGAGTGCTCTGGCTTTGGGCAAACAGTGTCAGTTTCCTGTGGCGACCTCAGCAGGGTTTAATGACAGTCCACTGTTTTCTCCAGAGGGACTGATCTCTGCTGCTTGAAGAGCATTTGTATGTTTGAGTTATCTGTAGCCCTCACCTGGAGAGTGGTAACCATTGTTACCCATTCTCCTCTCCCCTATGAGGTATGTTATGCAACTGAAAATTCCAACTGCCTTGCGGGGGGGGGGGAGTTTGAGGTGTGGAATGGACTGAAGTCCAATCAGCTTCCATATGCAAAAGACCAGGTTGTCGCAGCAGTTGTGGTGTGGGCGGGACCCGGGCTTTGCCTTCTGATTGGTGGCGATATATGCTGAGGAGCAGTGCCATCAGCCATACACTAAGGGAGTGCATTTTAGAATTAGAACTTTGGCACCCACTATTCAATTATATATAAGGAGAGATTTGTAAACCACATTTTAAATAGAATAGGGCATTTTAAATAGAAAGTACAGGAATTTACTAAATAAAAAATGAATAAATTAATGGCAAATCATTGTCTGATCGACAGTTGCTGTACATATAGGGATCAACAAATGTTAAGAGCTGTAACATGGGTGTCATGCTTCTGACTGCCATGTGCCACCTAATAAATTATATCAGGTATAAATTAAAAATTGTATTAGATATGCTTTCGGGATACATGTTCTCCTCTAAATAATATCAGTGCTGCAGAATTGTACTTAGGTCCCAGACAAATGGGTAACTGACTGGTAATTTGGTTGCTATGCAGTCTTTTAAATAAGAAGCATTAAATGCAGAGCCCTGTTTCCTAATTTCAGCTAGACATTTATAGTAGCAGAAAAGGGAACTATTGTCCTGATTGCTTCTGTCACAAATGTAGTGAGTCTTACAATGTTTTACAAGCTAGCTGTGATTTTTCCACTGAACTGGGGACTTTTCTAACCAATATAGTGACTCATTCTCCAAACATAGCCTTTCCCTGTGAGCTTTCATTGGTATTGTTGCTATATGGGCAGTAAAGCAGTTTTGAAGAGATGTGCAGACATACCTTCAGACAAACCTATGAACATGGAACATTGTTTAGGGAGGTGTATTATGAATGAATATATAGCATTTCATATTTTTCTCCCTTCATAAAACTTCATACAGTTTTATGATGCCTAAACTGCATGCTGTGGGAGTCACATGGATAGTGCCAGCCCACCTCTCTCCAGATGTCTCCTTGTAACATGTATTTGAAAAAAATGACATAATATCATTTTGTTAGCATTTCCCTGCTGTGTTTCATTGATTAGGTGGAGAGGGAATATACACTGACACACTGATTTCACATGCATTTTTCCAGCTATAATATTTGGGGAGATATAGCTGGACTTGTGGGTCAGTGGCAGTTACATGTGTATTTGTAACATATATTTAGGATCTAAGTAAATAAACCATCAAAATATCTAATTCTGAACATGGCCTCATCTGAGGATACTTAAATTCAAAGATGTGAGCCATGGACATATAAGACAGATTTTTCAGCAAACCCAAGAAGAGCCCTAAGTTTGCAGAAAATTCTGAAATGTATATTTTAAAAAAACCAAAATCATAAAAGTGGTCCTGTACTTTTAAGAAGCAAATGTTTTCAGTGGCTGTTGCTAGGCAACTACAACAGTATTGCCAGCTTTCAAGCCTTGGTTTCTGTAGATTAAAGGCAGCAGAGAGGGGACAACACCCTTTACTAGGTGGTTTTGACCTTGCAGACCATCCTCTGCTCCACTTCTACCTTTCCAGGAGGGAGGACTCATCAGGGCTAGATCCAGCAGCAGCCACTGGTTGATTTGCTACTGTGAAAGTTAAGAACATAAGAGAAGCCATATTGGATCAGGCCAATGGCCCATAGAGTCCAACACACTCTGTCACACAGTGGCCAAAACCCAGGTGCCATCAGAGTGGGAGCCCAACTCTGATTGGGATTATTGTGGAAGGGAGGGAGAAGGGGGTTAAGCACACAGCAGTTTCCTCACCTGAAATTGTATAAGAGAGCTGCTGTTTGACCCAGGCATTCCCCAGTGGGGCAAATAACATCTCCTTGGAATCATCTCAAGTCACAAAAATGGCATGTGGAAGAGACTTAACCCCCCCCCACACACACACACACTGTGGTACCAGTCAGAATTGGGTCTCTATATGTCTCATTTTGTGGGAGATCTTTTCATGGAACTCACAGAATTTAGTATGTAATGCAGGATCCTTGCACTCATTACTGTTAAATTTTCTGCCAGGAAAGAATAGATGGAGAGTGAGTGAGAGACATAAGGTGTGTCTATCCTCTTTGCATAGCTAAACTTCTTATTGTAACTGTTTTAATTACTGTGATATTTGAGATTACTGTTCCAAATTTTTATCATTCTGTCCTATTATCTTCATTATATACAATGATACAAACTGCTGTACCCTGACTGTTTTCCTTTGTTGACATATGGGTTGATTTGTACTGCTATTCCTTTCATAGCGTTATTATATGCCAATAAAGGTTATTGGAATTGGCAATTTTCTGCTGCTATTTGTTCTGCTGCTGTTTTTATTACTGGTGTATTTCTCTACCTCCAGAAGTGCTATCAGATGGACTGTACTGGGAATTTGGATATAATGCTTTTTAACAAATTAAAAATTATATAAAATATGTGGGAGAGAAAGAGACTGAAAGGGAAAAAGAATTGAAATGTATAGTACAGTTTTGATGCCATCTTTGTCGTAACATTTCCTTTCAAAAATTTCCACTGTGTAAAGAATATGTGGTAGAAGTAAAATCTGGACTCAAGTGTAGTAAAATTAATGTTTTGAAAGGTTAATGAGTATGTTGCAGAAAAGAGCTTCTTTATTTTCCCTCAGACATGCTGGGAGCCATAGCAAATGTATAAACTGAATTAATTCTAAAGAGAATAATTTTATAGTCCACATTATGCAATGTAGTGATGGATAAAAAAGCCACTAAGAATAAATAACAATTTACAGATGATGGGGTAACTACATCAGGGGAAAAAACACCTATTTATTGAAAGAGAACTAAGGTTTCTTAAAAGCCTTAGAAATTTATGTACATTACAGCAAATTCTGCTCACAAATCAAGCAACATGTAGCTAATGCAAAGTAGAATAAAGTATTAATGTAAGGAAAGTACTTTTTTCTGGAATTTGCCTTTT